>NC_037593.1:26976356-27182981 GCF_003073045.1 Pomacea canaliculata
GAGAGTGACATAGCGTTGGAAGAGACTAGCAACCTGCTGGAAGATGTCAGGGGACTTCAAGGCGGTTGGTGCACTGCTGTCGGGGTGGCCGGCGTCCTTCTGACCTCGGCCGGGGTGTGGACGGTGGCAGCCCTGGCCTGGGACAAGCACCGAGCTATCGCTGCCCCCTCTGCACCACCCGCTTGTGGCCAAGCGACTGACCATGACGGCGTGGCTGGCTTCCTTGTGGGGGGTGGCCGCGGCCTTGGCGCTGCCCCCCGTGATGGGAGGTGGAGATTACCGCTTCGTTCCGGCCCTGTGGATGTGCAGCCTGCACGCCGGCAGCGCACCCGGGCGTTGGCACTCCCTGCTGGTGGTGCTGCTGGGCGTGGTAGCGCCGCTGGCGCTGATGCTCTACTGCTACGCCCACATCTTCCGCATCGCGCGCGCGCAAAGCTCGCGTATCGCCGCCACTATGCTCCGCATGGTCACGCTCATCCAGGCGCCGATCGCTCCGCCTCCGGCGCGTTCGGCCAGCAGCGTTATGCGGCTTCGCGGAACGCGAGCCATGGCTACCATCGTTCAGCTGGTCGGCTCCTGCGTGGCCAGCTACGTCCCGTGGGCGGCGCTGCTGTTTCACCAGGCCATCACGGAAGTTCCTCCTGCGGGTCTTCTTGCGTCCACGGCTGCGGTGCTTCTGCACGCCGCGCCGCTTACTGCTGCCACGGTGTACGGACTGCGCAACAGCAACCTGCGAACTTCCTTTTTTTCGCTTCGTCTCCCGCCGCCTGCAACGGCTGTGTCACGTCCGACGACGCCGACGTCCTAGCCTCAAGTCGCTCACCCGGAACTCCTCCGCTCTGTACGCTCGTAAGGTCCCATCCAGAATGGAGTGGGCTCGGCGGCGACGGCGGCGGCGCGGCGGCGACTGCGGCCGGTATGCGACGCACATGCTCTCTGCAGGCCCCCGGAAGACATGGGGAGCAACTCAAGCTGGACGACATTGCGCTGCCGCGTCCGCACTCCTACAACGTGCTTACGCCGCGGGAACATCCGAGAATCGACGAGACGGTGACGTGATCGCGTTAGGGATGAGTGCCTTCCGGTGTTACATAGGTGGAATTGGAGGCGAGTTAGTCAAGCAACTGAACCAGGGGATTACGGGTGCTGCCTTCAGTGTCAGAACACACAGTAGAACATGAAGAGTGCTTGTTGGTCGTCTAACAGCTGACGATACTGTAAAGGGAAAAAAAAGCTGTTAGACAATACAAAATACGCATAGTACAACTGTTGTTTATTTATTGTAATCTCTGAGGATCAAAGTCTTAAAGACTAACGAATATATCTCTTCACTTATAGAACGTGAAAAAGTAAAGAAACATTCTCAGTGTTTTGGTACAAATGCTATTTTCCTAGAATCGCCTGGAAACTTCAGCAGCCATCGGCCACACACACTCATAGGCTGTACAAACCACAGTGGAGCCAAAACCTCAAAATCGCGTGACTGTACGACATCTGGTCTGTGTTTATGCGTATCAGTGTTTCAAGGTTTATCAAAGAAACTCCCGAAGTGCAAGAGGATGCCTATTTAGAAAGGTGCTCAGCGACATCTCACAAAGGCCAGAATGTTTCTTTGAATCGGAAGTCGTAGCATACAGGTGATCATTGGAACCCTGGGTGTGGAATGTATGGGTTAATTGGTTTGTGCTGGGGGAAAATACTTCCACCCGATCTTAATTTTGCTCTTGTATTTGAGGGACCATTCTCGCTGTGCTGGAATTGCAGCTACTCTTTGAAAATTTCTTGTTCTGCCTCGACGGTGGAATTGGGAATTACAAACTGAAAAAGCACACGTTTAAAAGTCCAAAATATAGAGATCAGCACCGATGTCTTTGTTCCGAAGACACACAACTGGAAAGTGTGTATCATATGGATAAGTGGACGTGTTGGGGAGATATGCAACCTTGCAGAATGTACACGTCATCGCATGCAAGGCACGCCCAGGGATTCTTGAAGCGAAACGTTCTGGTGTATTCTTTCGCTGTGCAATCATAGCAGTGGTACTGAACTTGACCGACTGCCATTAATATTCTTTTGATCAAGTCTCGGTGATATTTTAAACTGACTTTTTGCTCAGCTTTTCAAAAGTGATCAACATGCTGCATGATACATTTTCGCTTTTTTTTATTTTTGATGTTACCTGGGACACACGAGGGTCGTTTGAAACATTTCAGTTTGAAGTAAAAGTGCGCACATAAGGATCTGGAGTATTCAACTTGAAGCTATCCCCCTTGCAGGCGTTAAAGCCTTTGTTAGCAATATGGTCTTACTCTTCAAGTTTTTCTTTTTTCACCCCTCGTTAGCAAAAACGAATACGCGAGACACGACGAATATTTATTTATTGTTATGGGAACATATGAAGGTCTTCGGTGCCAGTAAAGTCATGGCCAGCGACTCTCGTAATATTCTAGCTGTATATGTAGGTCAGTATGTTTTACATTATAAACTTTCCCTGTGATATGCTACTGAATGTTGTGTTTATACAAAAAGTAACGTTATTAACGAGGTATATTCGTCTTTTGTTTACGTGGTTGGTTGACGTTGATTTCATATCATCATTAATTTTATTCCCGGCGTTTAAGTGTGACTGTATTATATACTCATGACTATACATAATGTCGTATGTAGAAAATGATGCTTTGTGTAATATTTCGTTCGTTCGTCCATTCCAAATTACGCACCACCCGCTCCCCCATACTATTAGCCATTTATTTCCGTGCATCTTGAACCTAACCTATTTTCCTATATTCTATATACGTGATAATCGTGATCTTTATGGTATTATGGAATTTCCTTTTAAAATTAACGAAAACTTACATTAATCTTTTGTTGTTATACGTCTTGCGTTGACATGTCGATGTATCGAGCATCTTGCACAGTGTATTTGCGCCATTAATATCATGTAACATACCTGGAACGAAAATCTTTACATGTCCATATTTCTAATGCAAGACCCTAATTACTGTTTGCCACGACATCTGTTCATTTTGGTAAGCATATAGTTAGTCTTGCCGAGACCACAAGTCTAACAGTAAAACACAAGATGACATGTGTAAGCGTTGGTGTTATTTTTTTAAAACAGATTTGTTGCTATATGTATGTAGATGCCTTCCTCTAGAAGTGACTAACATCCAAAGTCAAACACGTCAGTATCTTGGAAGAGATTACCTGTCAGCCTTTGTCACTCTGGTTCTCTTGCCTCTGATTATTTAGTTTAAATTTAATTTTTTTCCCAACGACGACTTCACTGCGATCCTGTCCTGACCATGAGAGTGTATAATGTATGTCTGTAATTTACTTTGTGTATGAGTGGGTATATGTGGTAGAAGTTAGTGAATATGGGTTCATGGTTGTTGATGATTTAGTCTATGTACGATTTCTGTAAATGCTTTGAGCAAATCTTTGGAAGGGAGCTGCATAAATTATGTTTATCGTCATCATCTGACATCTGCAAGTGACTTCACAAACGAGTTGAAGAGAATATCAACAGAAAGTGAGATTAGAAGAAAGCATTCCCATGATCAAATACCGTAGTGCCGTTCCAGAAGAAGTCAATGTTTAGTGGAGCGCATTCCCAAGATGAAATACCATTGTGCCGTTCCACAATAAGAAGTCAATGTTTAGTGGAGCAAACAATCGTATTCAGCTTTCGGTAATGTCTCGTACTCACTATAATCTGCTTAACTCTGACGTAGAGCTATGACGTGTAAATAATTTACGTTTTTGTTTTGACGTAAGCATTACGTTGAATTATTATGACGAGTAAATGCCGACTGCTGACACGGCGCAGACAAGCCATGCGAAGATTCTTTCAGCGTCTAGCCCTCCTCTGGGTCCGTTCTCTCTCGCGTATGTGTCGACTTGTTCACTTTTTTTCCAAAAAACGAAAAATTTTCACCGTAGGACGACGAAAGAAGCTTCATCTTATCTTTCTTGTGTAGCGATCTATATGCACCGGGATATATGTTGATGCCGTATCTTTGCGGTCTGTGAATCATGTCGGCAAGCCTGGCCTACTTAATCTACTCGTGGACATGATATTGGCATATTCTGTCTCTGAAACCTGGCTCCGTGAAGGGATTGATTTTTTTTCCCACACGATCGTAGGTGTCCGTCAAAGGTGCTCCATGTCACCTGTGCTGTTCAACATCTTTTTGAGAACGTTATGAGTAAAACTCTCGACGACCATCACATTCAAACCTACGCCTTGCAGACGACAGTGATCTAATATCAGAGGGGGGGAGGGAATTGGTGTTTTACGCCGTGCCAGCAACTGAAGCTATATTACTTTCTTAATTTCTGAAAAGACAACCAAAGCAGAAAGCAATCTTGTGCAAAATATTCACATGTATATTTCCATACATTCAATGCACTGTTGTACACCATACATTCTACAACACTAGGTTTCCCCACAGACATGAACAGTAAAGACACAATTCAATAAAAACTTATTTTGTAAACAGTAAATAAATAGTTTCGCTTGAGCCTTAATTAAACTTTGTTAAAAAAATCAGCTTAAGTAACGGGGTAAATGTAACGCATCTTCTCCAGGTTCCTCACCAAATATCCGAAGTCGATCTTTTTTGTTACATGAATTTATGCTATGAAAAACAAAAACATGCAAATGACTACACAAGATCCAGATCTTGTGGATATATACATGCCTCCAATACTCTCATCTGGTACAGTGGTATGCCAGTCTTATTTCTAGTACTATCTGTCACACTATCCCCTTTCAGGTTATACTTCCATCTACTACTGACAAAAAATATTTTTAAGATGGGAAGGCAAATTAGTAAAAACGGACTAAACATGCAGCCCTATGCTCTACTGGGGGTGAATATGACAAAGAAGAAGAAACCTGACATAGATGTCCTCAAGCAGTCCTGGGGAGAAGGGTGAGAAGGAATATCACAGTCACTTTATCTAGTCAGGCTGCCTAGAAGACCATTCAATGTAATGATTATACTGGCGATGCTGATGAAGATAAAGAGTCGTGAAACAATCATGACCCTTACAGGGTTGTTTTTTTCCTGTGTTCATAAGATTCCATCAATTCATTTGTGCAAACATTTTAAATGCATTGCAAGACAGCCACATCTGATTTTTTTTGTTTTAAACTTATACACTAACTCTATTGTGATGTAAATGTTACAGAATGCAACCTTATAAGAATGTAGTCCACTTCTAAATACAGCATTGCCTTCTCGAGAATAATTCTCAAAACAACTTTGAGTCCAGGTATTGGTCAGCAACAATTGCAAAGGCTCTACTGAGATTGGGCTTTCATGTCAGATGACAACAGTTAGATGAGTGACTGAGAGATAACTAAGATATCTTGACTCCTAGTTACTGTGACTGTTACTGTAAACTGGCCTTCAGATGAGATATCATCACTCCAGTCAGTCAAAATACAACACCAAAGATCAACAGCATGGGCAAAGTAACGTGAGTAAATTGTCATATGGGAAAAGAGGGAACTTGTTTATGTATGCCTCATGGGATTTGCAGCAGAGAACTTTATGATAGAACACATGAGTACTGTGATGTCCCTTTAACGAGAGTTCATTATGTTGAGTTCTTCTTGCTCTCGACTATTTGACATGGCTATCACAATGTGTTCCAAGAAAGTGTTGAAGGTGCTTCGAACTGCATCAGGGTCTTCTTCTATGTTGCTGATAGTGGTCTGCATCTTGCTGAAATTGGCAGCTGCATGACAGAAACATTTCAAGACAAAAATCATGACTCAGTGATTGCTTGCACATATCTAATCACTACGCTATTACATTAAAGATAAAAGAAAATAAAAAAGAAGCTAAAGGTCATATAACCATGTGGTTACAGGTGCAGTGAACCATTTCTAGGGTTCAGAAAAAGAAAGGCAAAACCCCAACCATCTCCTTAATTCAACACTTATCTTTCTTTTAAAATTTTTAACAAGGACTAAGCTAAAACTATGCAACATAACCACAACTCTAATTAAAATTCCCCTAATTCTCCAGTACTAATATTTATAAAAACTCTGCCTGGAAACCCTCTTTTTCAAGCCTGGATGAAGGAGGAGGGTTGGGTGTGGGGCTAGCAATCCCACTCTGTAAAACAACCCCTGCTATAGAAACGCAAAAATGCAACACAAGCACAATGAGAGCCTGGACCGGAAGATCCCTCTTCGGAAGGGCTTATGATGCATATTGGCGTTTGCAGCCCTGTGCTCCACTGGGGATGAAAAGCAATAGGAAGAAGAAGAAAATTTTCAATACACAGATTAGACAAATGTTTACAGGAAAATATTAGGCAACTTACACAGGTCACTGTTAACAGCATTGTTTGCTTGTGGGCGATGATGTGCCATCACCATGCAGTTTTGAACTTTGATGTTCTGCTGCTCCACCAAAAACCTATACCTAGACAAAGGATTTTCATCATAACATGTGAAGCAGCTCACATATTCTGTGCTGAGCCTATTGCAGCAAAAACTATAAAACTAAAAAAATAAAGAAAAAATCTTATAAATCAACCCCTGAATATAAAAAAATATCAAACCTAATCAGATCATATGATTTATTTCAAATGAACATGTTCAAGTCCACATGAACATGCATGTGTGTATGTGTTTGAGTATGTGCATGTTTGCACAAAAGTAGGAGGAAAATGATTATTATAATAAAAACAACTAAGGATGAACACAAAAATGCCTAAAGAACAGATGTGCTTACCATGCATCAAGATCATCATCATGGTTGTGCTGATCTGGGTTGTAAACAAATATGACACCCATGGCATCACGAGCAATGGCTGGCCAGCAGGCTTCAAACCTAAAATTTTTTAAAAAAAAAGACACTTGAGGCCAATTACGACCATAAAAATGAATTATAAAATATCAATATTAGCCCATCCTCATTTAACTGCTGTTGATTATCAGTCAGGCAGTTGCTGTGACTCCAATAAACAAAACTGATCTTGTGCCATTCATGTTTTCTTGCAGGTCATAAACATCAACACTGAAAATGGCTGCTAATAACCAATCATTTTTGTTTGCAGCGATCATTTTATATAACTGTATACGTGCATAGTGAAAACAACATACTTTTTATCTCCACTACAGTCCCAGAGTTCTACATCAACACTGGAACGTCCTCGAAGATTAAGTCCAGCTGCTTCAAATTCAAGTATTCTGTAATATTATTATAAAGGTCAAGTGCACATAACATGAAAAATGTTTAGACCACTCCATATAAATATGGAAGCATTATAAAAACAGTTATACCGGATAATTAAGGGATTAATAAGCACAAATTTCTCTCTTAATTTGATTCTAGTAATATAATTAAATAGGATTTAATAGTATCAATCATGACTGCATCACAAATGCTGTCTAACTTTAGACACATGGTAAAAATTAAAACAGATATTTGTCATCTTTCAAAAGTTTTTGCCATCTTTCTTTTAGCCCCATTGTGCTGAAACAGATAAATAAATAAAAAGTGAAGGATACATACCTAACTCCCTGTGTTGGTCTGTATTCTCCACCAGACACTTCAGTCGCTTCAGCCAGAAAATTACATAAAACAGTTTTTCCACACTGTTATAAAAACAAACGATCTTCATCAATCCTTTATCATCTAACTGTAACTATAATACACGACCTAATTACTCAGAATTCAACACACTTTAATTCAACATTACAATATTCAATTTTCTATATATAAATACTCCAAAGTGTTTGCAGATAATAACAGCGATAGGACGAGGCACAGCGAACATGTACGTCCCCGCTAAGATCTAAGGACGCCATTCAAAGAACACTTTGGATTCATGGCACGCTAGTTGTATCGACGTATTAATTTAAATTTTTAAGAATATGTAAAATTTCAAAGCTAGCCTTTGTCGGTCCGACCATCAATATCTTCACTTTTGACATCTTGTAATCTAAACTTTCGGCTAGAAGAAGAGAAAGTTTTTAGCCGCCGTTGCCAACCCAAGGAATGTACGCAAATGGGGGGGACTACTCTGATTTCTTTGAGAGTAAGGTCCCCTGAATGTCGCTTCTGCTATGGTGCCTCGTGTTACAAAAATTGTATATTTAAATGTAATCTATATATATATATGGAAAAAAAGTTTAAAGTTTGCATGTTCAAAAATGTTTTACTTTTATCCATACGACGACCATATCCAGTTTCTCCCATTTATCTTTAGCTAAACCAGTAATAAGCTTGTGAAATGTACTGTAGAACCACGGACGTGTAATACAAGTTCGTGGTAGAACCATGGACTTCCCAATGCAGAATCAGCCAGATCGTTGTGTGGTTTATTTCGACTGCACCTTCATAGTCTAAAATAATTGTTTGTTAAAAGTTAAAGGCCTACACTATATTTTTAATGTATAATGAATATACATATAGAGCCGGCGCCGGAATATGTTGTAATAATGTAAAAGGATTTACATAAACAGTTCCCCACGGGGAAGCGAGTTCGATGCGCTTTACAAGAGGCAGAAGGCAGTTGGAAATAAGAATGTATGACAGACGGGAATCACAATCAGACAAGAACATACACTCACACATACGGTTAACGAATCCAGAAAGATGTAGTGTATGGGACGAAATAACAGGGAAGACCGATTACAGTACTTCTAAAAATATTATTTCAAGTCTATGCTGGAAAGCATGAAGCACCCTTGCCATACGGAGAAACAGATGGGAGGTGGGGTGCTTGGCTAGTGGCATTCTGTTTGGTTCTTTTCCCAAGACTGTTGTTTGAGATCTTTTCAGGCCCTCTTATTCCCAGAATATGGTGTTGGCATCATTTGGTAGTCTGGAGCTTGTTGTTGACAGTGTTTGCCACACTCCAGGTTCCAACCCCTACTGTGAGACTGCCTTCACATTGGTGTTGAAGATGTGGGTCAATGCGGAAAGATAATACTTAGGAGTTCCAGATAGGGCGTGGACTGTTAGAAGCATATCTGGCCTTGCTGATGCAGCTTTTGATGTCATCATCTGCTCCAACATCCTTGTTGACAATGCTCCCCAGATACTTGAATCTAAAAGCACACTTTTGTCCTCAGACAAATCGATACCTATGCATTCACTCTTTATTTTGATTAACAAAGAACTCCATAAACTAAAGGTAAGGAATCTGTTTATTTAAAATTATACCATCGAGTTTTGCAGTCTTTGCCTCATTTTCTTTGTTAGTAAAACATTTATTCAACTTATAACTTCTTATTTACACACCCACCCACATAAAATACAAATATGTATTAGAAATATTTATATTTTCATTCATTTTCTCAGTCCTCAAATTTTTATATCAAACAGAAACACTACGATTTTCTGAGTCTGAATTCTGGTGACTGTCTGCATTTGTTACACTTCTCTTCCGTTTCTGCCCTTTCGTTTTTCTGCACAAAATAAAATAGTTAACATGTGTATTTGAGAAATAATGAATAAATGATAAACATGTATCTGAGAAACAATAAATAAAACACACATATCTGAGAGAGAAACATACAATTTGTGAAAGAGGATAAGGTTGCTGTGAACAGTATGTCACAGACTGTTAATTCTGTGACTTTAATGTGTATATGTCACATTACAAGCTTTAGCGAATCACTAGTCTTTGTATTTTTTTTTAGATGTTTCTTTTTTTTTTTCAACCTGGTTTACCCAGCTTTTCCTTCAACCTCTATTGTGTTGCATGCATGTTCTGTTTGTGTGCTTGTTCATATATAAAATAATATTTTAAAAATGTGTATGCTTGTTTGTATATAGTAAAAGAAAACACATTCTTTAGACATGACAAACACCCTATAGCTTCTTCTCACCTGTGCTCTGCTTGGTAAAGCAAATGTGTTAGTTTGTTATGTGCACATCTTGTATCCTTGTTGAATGCACTTTTCAGCGTTGTTAAATGGTCCATAACATCTGCTGGTAATAATATCTAGAAAATTTTAAAAAGTTATATTAGTGGTATAATGAATGGTCATTATCAAAATAACTGAAGATATATTTCTGTACAAAGGCAGTAAGTTAGCAACTGACCCTTACCTGCTTTTCTATTTCATTTGCCATGACTGCTGCATGGTACAAAGCCATAAGAAACTCCTGCATTAAACCTAATTTCAGATTTTCCTTCTGTTGAAGCAGCGCCACCTGTTTCAACATAAAATTGCATGATTTTAAAAATTGGCAGTCCTACTATATGCTTATCTGTTTCAATTTCTCACCCTAACCCTTCAATTTCTCCATTGTAACAGATGATGAACCAGACAAACTGAATCACAAAAAGTTTGCTTGCTGTCTGTACCAAATTTAATTAATCTTGTATGAAAAAATATGTAGAACATACCTCTCTGAATAGTGGTGATGCAGCATTTACAAATGCTTCCCACTGAGACTGAGACAAAGTCTCCCTCTGAACAAAGAAGAAAAAAGTACAAAGTGATTAAAACCATATCTTTTTGTAATAAAGACATTTTTATTTGTTGAATTTAAATACATGTGGTAACAAGAAATCCATGTCACTGAAAACACATTTTAATATTTACTCACCTTGTTCAGCCGAAGGAGACTGCCAAGAAAAGCGCAGGCTTGGGTCTGCAATTATATATATGTCCTATATAAACAAGCACAAAATTTTAGTAGATATGCAGATTTCCTTTTTTCTTGACCTATGCATAATCAGGTGCAATGATTGTTTTGTTTTTAAATTACAGTCAAACCTCTCTATTAAAACCTTCCCCGAATACAACCCTCTTTAAGTTGTAACCCCAAAATTTTTGCTATATAAATGACTACCTTCCCAAGCTGACTTATTACCAGACAGTTTATGCTCTATTACAACTCTTCACAAAAATTACATCGGTAAAAGAATTTAAGTACATTTTAAAATAGTCTGCTTTACCCTATATGCATGATTTTCTCCAGAAATCACTAAAATAAATCAAGCACATTTTGAAAGAACTACTTTTTCATTGTTGTGTCTCTTTTTCACAAGTGCAGGACAGTCACTTTTCATTATGATCTTTTGCAAAAGTCGCATGTTTTTATCTAAATAAAATTCTTGCAACCATCCATTTGTTCAAAAATTCCATTTAAAAAAAAGCCATTGTGCATTTTAGGAGAGCCTCTTTATCCACCTCATTAAGTATATTAATCTGTTGCTCCAGAAATCTGTAAATCTATACATCTTTGATTGTTCTTACACAGAATTAGTTCCTGTACAACAATGGCGAAATGGTAGATGTTTGAAGTCGTGGTTCGTGGTATAAAAGCTGGTTGATCT
This sequence comes from Pomacea canaliculata, assembly GCF_003073045.1. Classification (NCBI taxonomy): domain Eukaryota; kingdom Metazoa; phylum Mollusca; class Gastropoda; order Architaenioglossa; family Ampullariidae; genus Pomacea; species Pomacea canaliculata. The sequence goes on from NC_037593.1 coordinate 26,987,679, forward strand.
CCTTTTTAAGACTCCTCTAAGTTAAGATCTGATTTTGGTGGTCTTAATAGATAGGTTTTACTGTATCTTCAAAAATCTTTTAAACCCATGACAAAATTTATTGCTGGCTGATTGAATTCCTTTAGTCATTTCTAGTCTGTACTTAAATGTCTACTTGAATGCAAATTGTCAAAAATACAAAGGCATCGTAAGTCTATGAGCATGCTGTTAGTCACTTATTGATCATTCGTACAACCTTAGTGTGGACCTTGGTGTCAGGATTGTGCAGTGACTTCATTAAAACTTCAGACAGGGGCCAGAATACCACCTGAAATAAAATAGGAAAAGAGTGAAACTAGTGTGTCTATGTATGTAGGTACATCTCTACATAAATAATTAAGTGCATCTCTACATAAATTATTTGAAACATATCTACATAAATAATTGGGTGCATCTCTACATAAATAATTCTACCCATGAGAAACATTTAATGCAAAAGCTCTCTAACCGGATACTTCTGGATCATTGACGAGTAGAAAGCTGTGTTAATTTTTGGATTTCTGAAACAAAGCCAGCATAGGTTATAACACAATTACAAATGAGTGTGTAAACTTATGAGCATTCATCACTGTTATGTCAGATAACCTAAAGTACACTAAATCTGCGATGCTTTCCTTTCAATACACATGAAAATAATTATAATTATTTTCTATTATTCTCATTTATCAGACAGTTAACCGTCTAATGTAACATGGTTGACGAAATTATAAATAAAATGCTTTGAACATAACTAAGCCATATAAATCACATCCATAAATAACAACATGCCAACCTCCTGATCACAAAGTCCTCATTTAAAGCTCCTTTGATGATGTCCAAGAATGCTAATTGCCCTTCATCAGAAGTGTGTTTTGTGTTATTATCAAGTTCAGAAGTTTTACATGAACCACGCGTTTTTATGGGAGATGTTTCTGTAGCTGCTGGCTGTGTCATAAGTCGCATCTGAAAGAACATTTTTTATCTCTTAAAGTATGCTGTAAAATTAGAAAGTAACCAAAATGTGATGTGTAACTTAAAAAAAAAAAAAAAAAAAAAAACTTCCCATCTGTCAATGGAGCTTAATTTACCACTGTAGGTAATTATACAATGATTCAACATTATGTACATAACTTTACAAATATAAGCCTATTGCATCCTATTGCATCTGTCTGTATATGCACTGAACTCAAGTGTACTGTTATTATACTCACGATAAATAAGCAGCCATTAGCTACTTCAGTAGCCAGTTGTGGAGTATTCACTGGAAAAAAATGCAAAAAAATGTGGGTGTCACATTTAACACAATGTACATATGTAAACACAAAATCTCTCTTGATTTAAGTTGGATGCACGTCACACTGGCCATAAATCCACAATGAAGGCTAGCAACATTTGATTCTGAATTAACATAGGTGTGACAAAGTATTTGTTTAACTTTTTGAGGGTGAGCTGGAAGTCAACAGTCATTCTATTGACATTTTTTATTTCTATATATTCCACACAAGACCATGCAATAAATGAAGCTCCATAACCTTGTGGAAGACCCTGGACATGGTAAACAGTTCATTGTTCTTTAGCCACTTTTGTGATTTTTAGGGATTTAATCATATAAAATGAGAGGGGTCTCATTCTCACCAGTATGTGCCATCTGTAGAAGGGTCTGAGTCACCTCCAGCATCTCCTCTCTAGTGTGAATGTGATCCACCAGATTCTGTAAACACAGATGAAGAATATTATTAACTTTAGTTTGCTGAAGACCAACCCATTTTGACAGCTTCAAAGCACACTTTTTCAGAGAAATGACTACTAAAAATTGTTTTATAGGAAGAAGTAAATGCACATTCAGCTTCAGCTTCATAACATGAAATTGTTCACTGTATCATATACTCTGATAACATATTTAGGCAAAAAGGAACTTGCCACAAAAAAGTACGTGGGGGAAAAACCCTAACCCTTTGTTTACAAAGAAGATGAAACAACTCTGTTGCCCGCTTGCAAAGCTGCAGCTCTCCTGACTGCTGACCTTCACCTTTAGGTTTCACCTTCAAGACCACAAGCTGTAGCAAGGGTTCCAGCAACTCCTGGAAAAAACAAAAACAGTTTCACACAAGAAGGAAAGTACCACAAAATAAAGGTATGTTGATAATGTCAGCCAGAAACTTATGGTTTGGCCTATCTCCTGGCCTGAGCACTAGTAAGGCATTTAAGAAAACATTCTGGACAGAAAATATACTACATGTACTAGCATAAAAAAAAATCTTTGGGGGGTTAAATTTGTAAGCAGTAAGAACTTACCAGGCCTAAAGATCCACACTGCTCTCCCTTGATCACAACTTCCACTAAATCAAGAGCCCTAGAAAAGAAAAGCCCTCATTACATATTTATATTATTTGTTTCCCTGTAAATAAATCCAAATGTTATTTGGAATCTTCTGTAGCTAGAAATCACAGCAGGAATTGTGATCTACAATCTACATAACCATGGTGAACACTGAAGCATTGATAAAATTATCAAGATGTGAGATGATAAATTCTCAACATAACTGCACACATCTTCCAGGTTATGATGATAACTCAATACAAACCTGAGTTGAAAACATGTGATGGCCACTCTCTTCTTTTTTCGTTCCTTCTTGGTGGGGCGCTTCATTGACTTGAAAGCAGCTGCTAACTGTTCATCTAGTTGGAACATCTCTGAGTCACTGAGGTCTTCTTCCTGAATACATAGGATGTCTTTGATCCAACCTTATTTATAATTACTTCCTAATGTCATTCATGTTTCAAGCATAATAGTAATTTCCCACTTACAGTGTACAAGAGGGACAGTTGGTGTATTATGCTAACCAAGCAACTAAAGCTAAAACATTGCACAACAGCCAGCCCCATAAACATAAAAAAAACACTCAAATGGCATGTGAAACCAGAATTTCCAATACTGAAGTAGAGACTAAACATGTATGTAAAAATCTTATCATCCATGTTGTTTCTTATAATAAAACCTAAAACAGCATATCCCACATATAACAAGCATGTTAGAGGAATGCATGAACTGTACCCTTTTGTGATAATAAATTTTACAGTTATTTACAAAATACTACAAGTGTTTTTTAAACGGATGATGTCAGAAAAATGGGGAAAAAATCGAACACCAGCATGCATTCCTGCGATGACCGTCTTTTATCTCAACGATATATTCTTTTGTAATGTTAAAGGTTAATTTGCCTTTGCCATAGAAATCACTTACCTCCTCAACATCATCATCACTATTGACTGCTGCTGGACCCAGAGCTGCCTTCACCGATTTTCGTAGCTCTTCATCCACACCCCCTTCCTCTATATCATCATCACTATCATCATCATCAGCACTTTCATCAGCAGATATGTCTTCATTGCTTTCAACATCACTGTCACTTTTTTCCTTATCTGTGTTATTCACTGTTTTTGCTGCTTCATCCTCAGTCTCCACTATTGAAAAAAAAAATGCAGATCATCAACATCATCGTAACGCCAAGTGAAATAATTTGATACAAAACCAAAACACCACAAATGATAAAACTGCCATAACTATGTGTTATATAAACAAAAGAACTTGATGTATAACAAATAGACACTTTCTTTAGAAGCAAGTGACACATTCATAAAGATATGACATGAGAAAATTTTACACACAGAAAAGACTAATGGAAGTGAGGTGATTCATGAATAGTAAATACATATGTAAATAATCAATACAGCATTGGGGGTGATTCAAATTTTTTTTAAATTACCCGTGCACTACAGTATGAAAAACTCAAGCAGGCAAGGTAAAAAAACCATTTTCAAAATATGTTTTCAGTGGAGACATACAGATTTGATTTCAAGAACCACTCAAATTCAAAACATCTTTGCAAATAACTGGGCTTAGCTCAGTGCAAAATCATAATCTAATTTCACAATCCCCTGTTATTGAACATGATAGTTCAGGATATATAGGAGAACGCAAACATACATTAAACTGCCATTTTCATATTTCAATGACATTGTGGTGTCCACCTTTTTTCTGCACATGCATGAAAATTTAAAAGGCATTTGCGGTTAGTTCTAGAATCACAATCAGCAAATTTTAGTAAACGTTAACAGAGTTTTACTTGTACTTAGAGAAATGTCTATGAATCTGCCAGATCACCTACTTTCCTCAAACTCAAACAAGTCTTCTTCTCCATTTTCCTTTGATTTCTTATTCTTCAAAACCTACGGAAAAAGAGAGCATTTCTTTTCAACCCAACTGACATGAGCAAAAATTTATGTAGCACATACATTCCTAAGGAGCATGCTCTTAGCACTTAAAAACAGATCGAGACATGGGTAACATATGAGGAACAGAAGAACAAGCAAACGCAAACAACAAATGAATGACAGAAAAATAAACAACAGTACTGATGATGAATAAAAGACATAAAAAAATGTAAAGAGGATCCAAGTAACAAGGACTGGGAGCATTATAAATTTGCAAAAGGAAGATGAGCAGGGAAGTAGCAATGAGCAGAAGGGGGGGAGGGGGAAGGGCGTGAAAAAGGACTAGCATTGCATGGACTGTTGTTAAGAGTAATGCTTAAGGAAGAGGTGCGTTTTCAGTACACATTTAAAGGAACATGAACATGATGTGAATAACCCACAGATACACAAACAATAATCATAAAAAACATGGAGGCAGGATGACATGATCAGAAATTAAGAATGTGTTATTTGACCTTGTAAACAACAGTCACATTTACGGCCATGGAAGAACATTCACAAGACACACAGAGTAAACATTGGTATTCACCAAGTTACAAACAAGACTAAGCAACGTCAGATGAATTCTACAATTTATACTGGCAATTAATTATGTTCTAACACTCCATATAAGACAGGAAATGCTTGTTGATCACCTCTGTTATAAGAAGAAGTGCAGAAGGTGTAAGCTGAGAGGAGAAAGCCCAAAATACTGCCACTGTTGTCTTGCGGGCAAACTGTGAGGCCCGTGATAGTAGTGACAGCAACACCTCAGTCATTACCTCTACCCAGTCTGGTTCTGCAATTCAGCAGCATAGACAGCATCCAAGCATTCATTAACTAAGAAGATTAATAGTAAGTAAGAACTCACTAACAATGACAATTCATGTCCAGATAATAGCATTTATTTTGAAACAGTCTTTAACGATGAACAGCTTAGGTACAAGGAAAAAACTTACAAACAGCATATAAACACAAGCAAGAAAGAGAGCCATCCATATGCACAAGGGCTGCATAAAATAACTGGAACTACTTGCATACAAGTGCATGCAAAAGCTTTATAAATTTTATTTATTTCTCTTACCACCCTCATCTTCCATTTTCTTCTGTGTTCTTTTGCTTAATGCCTTTTCACGACATACATAAATATCTTGCAAGAGTTCAATTGCAGATGCAGGTGCCGTGAATAGGTCAAAAGCAAGGTGCAGAATCAGAAGTACGAAGACATGACTGCTGCTTAATACTTCCACAGATGACTTCTTTGTCTGAAAAATTCACATGAACACAACATGGCTGACCCAGTTTCATTTTACAAAAATGGAATGTGGCATTATAAATTAGTCATTAGGGTTACTGAAGATTGTTTTCTCACAACTTACCTTTTTTTGATCCATTTCTTTGACGACTTCCATGATTTTATGCCACTGTTCATGAACCTTCACAAAAATAACATTTGTAATGTACATTCTCTTAGTTCTTGACTTATTGGATGAAATAATCATGGGAGATAAAAGGCTGAGAGCATCTGCAACACTTTATCTATGTTCATGTCATCAGGTAACATCAAAGCAATGATATTCCTCTTCGAAAAAACTATGACTCCAGATCATAAAATTATATAGAAAGATGACAAAAGCTGAAGGATGACAGATCGCAAAATGAATATATACTAGAAATGCACATTTTTACATAAAATTTATTTCAAATGACATCAGGATCGATCAGAACTTGTAATGGTCTAGCCTTAAAAGGAACAAAATCTAATCATCAATAGAACAGTTGTATAAACCATACAGATAACAGAGATCAACTGTAAAATGAGTTCATAAACAAGTTTGCATTTCTGAACCTGACACTTAGCAGCAGTACAAATTATATCAGATGAGAGATTATCACTAAACAAAACATTCTGATAATCTCAAAGAAATTAAAGATGTAGATTAAATAAATCAAATATACAGAATTTTCTATTACTTCTATTCCTTATTATTGAGATGGTATCTTCCTTACTACCAGCCCAAATCCTCACCAACCCCCAGGAAACTGTTTACTCTACGCACTTCCTTATCAGCCTTCCTTCTTGCCTAGGGCGAGGAGCAGGTGTGGGGCAGAACACCCTTGCTTAGTTGGTAGAACTTCAAACCATTTACAGACTCTGCTGACAACACACCCATCCATCCACCCTTTGTTTTAGTGGGAAAACATGATGCAGAAAACTTTTCCCAAAGAGAAAAATCTGTTTAAAGATGAAAAACTATTTTTTGGGGAATGTTTTCTGCTCAGGGTGAGGGAGGAAAAACACCATACCAATATTCTTTTATAAACCGAATAAAATAAGTTAAATAAAACTTAAAACGAATTAAGTTTCTTTTCTCACCTCCTGGCCAATAGCCTTGACTGGCTTAACATTTTCTGAACTTTCAAGCAGGACCTAATCAAATGAAAAATTTTAAATTAATATGATTCATAAAAAGTTAAGCATAATCGACATGTGTTAAAAAGCTTGTGCTTAAGCATTAAAATAATTTCAAAATTCTCTGGAAGGTTACATATATTTAAGTGCTTACAAACTCAAGGTCATCTGTCTTACCTGAGCATAACGAGCCAAATTTGTCACCAGCTTTATGAAATTCATTACATGCTGCTGTTTACTAACTTTTTCTGCAAAATAAATATTACAATAATTACAATTTTTTCAACTGTTTAGCCAAGTAAACAACAATATTTTTTTATAACTTTACACAGACTAGCATGGGTTATGAAGACATTTCTGTTTGAAGATGCCGTAAACTGATGGGACATTATGACTCTGCCGGGCATTACAAAATCATCTATAACCCATCTATTCCTTGTAAACGCAAGCCTGGTAGGTCTCAACAATTCTCATGTTTCTTAAACATTAGGGATCTAGCAACAATTCATCCTTTATTATTATTACTATTCTGAAACCTATAGGAAAAAATTATGCATCACCTGAAGCCAGTGACTTTTAAATGACTTTAAACTTTTTATTATTAATACAATCTCACATAAATAGACCAAAAATTATGTTTAGTACCTTAGATGAAAACTGTGTTTTAGTCAATAAACAAGTATTTTGAAAATAAAATTACATAAGTTATATACCAAAAAACCCCAGGAGATTTTGTAAATTAAAGACAACGATCTAAAGAATGACCTTAAACTGTCTGATGAGAGATCTAGGCAATAAAAGCAATTAAACACCTATGAACATGGAGAATGGAGATTTTCCCTTCGAAGTATCAATTTCAGCCAAAGTAATGTTAATATCATATAGCCTAAGTTTATAAACTTCTAAATAAAACTGCAAATTTTTAATGCTATAATACAAAAATATCTTAAGATTTTTGTTTCTGTATTCAAGCAATGACAGTCAAAAACAGCAACTGGAGAAATTCTTTGAAGTTTTACGACGTATATAACATGTGCAAGATCACGTCTGCTAACATTTATAAGCTACATTGTGCCAGTCTATTATGTAATTTAAGCCAAATCTAATGTGCCAGGCTTCGAAGTTGGGTTTTTTTTCTCATAACTGATGTGAAGCATAGAAGCATAGAGCCTGATACTCTCCCTCTGAAATCCTATTACACTATCAATCCATCTCATCCACTCCACAGAATCTCACCTTCACCCAAGATCTACATAAACACACACCTGGGCGCATTGACAGCAGCTGGCTAAGAATTCTGTAGAACATTGTTTGGCAGTGAGCTCTTTCTGCTTGCGACAGTTCCACACCGACCTCTTGGCACTGAAACACACATAATTCTGTAGTAAAAATAAGGTTAATTCAAGTCTTTGTAAATAAAACTTGCTGAGAGTTCAGATGTAACATCCATCATACTCTGTAAAATGTTATTTCAGCAGAGATGAAATAAGCCAGAATACAGTGTGCGTGTAATGAATGGAAAGATATGAAGAAAACTGGATAAATGGATGCATGCATGGATCCAGAGATGTGAAAAGTTTATCAAGCAGACAAAGAAGATTACACGCTGATCAGTAGTGTCCAAGCAATGTCAGCATGCAAATGATATACTATTTTGATGCAGAACAGATCCAGCGAGTTCCACATAAATGTGCAACATCCAAATCAGGAACACTCACGTGCAAAATATCTGCAGACTCCTTTGTAATGCTGAAGAAGGAATGCAGAAGCAGAAACTGGAGAATATGACAAGTGAAATCACTTTGGCATGATACCAGCATTCCAGCCACTTGTCGCAAAAATGATGCCAATGTCCGACTCCACTTGTCATTGAGTTTTGACTCCCCAGTTCTGAAATCAAAACACTACACTTACATCATACACAGCACATTATCTCTTTTCCTAATCATGCTGCCAGTCTTTAATATTTAAGCTACCACTCTCGATGACCTAGAAATGTCTCAGTTTTCTTGTTTTTTCCAATAGGTTTTATTGTTTCTGATCTAGACTGAAATGACAGGATGGAGAGCATGCAGTAAACAAAAATTGTGAAACACATTATGTTATGAAACTTTCACTGTAACTTTGTTGTACTCTATTTCATTATCTAAAATGCTCACCCAATATTCCAGGAATCCTTTTTTAGTACAGCATCCATACAAACTCTTGCAAATACAAGGACTTCATCCTTCTGCAGCTATAACCAAGATGAATGGGAATTAAGAAGCAAATCACCACAAAAGCATAAACTATATACAAGCAAGATACATATTAAAGAAATATTGTTATTGGTTCAATATTTCATGCTGGAAAGGCAAAGACATAAAAGAAAAGTAAGGGTTAATAAATATGGTGCCTGTGATAAAGTACTTGTCAGTGAAGATGATAAGTCACAGCTTCTTACTTCATTTATAATTTCACTGAAGGTGGCACTTTGAAGAAACTCAGTTGAATTCAGCTTGTAAGCAGTCTGGATGAAATTTTTCACAATATGCAGCACACCAGTGCTTTCCCCTTGAAGTCTGCATTTCTCCACTATCTGTGCCTTCTGTTAGACAAGAAACCAAGGAACATGTTGTCTGCTGTTTACATGTATTTGTTATGAAGAGTATGCATGCCAAATCCCAAGAACATCCTCTTTCAGTCAACATTATTGGTAAATTTTCTGCATCTTTGTTCTTTCTTCTTTCACGAACTCAAATACCCACCACTTTATTACAAACTTCCAGCTGTGAATCCTTGTGGTCAGCTGTCCGACAAATCACTCTTGCAACATCCGGGAAAAGCATTTTAGAGACCTGGAAGTACAACACCAAGACCTTTAGCCTCTCACATTCTGTGAACTATTTAATCCTTTGTCTACTTCCCCCATACACTGTATCCTCGCACATCTAATTTAGTCCACCAAAATAAAACAGATCCAATAAAAAGGCAAATGTTGTTGTCACTACATTCAGATTGATTAGATCTCTCATTCTAAAGGTTTCAAAATTTGGTTTTGCAAGACATTTTTACTAAATATTTGGCTGTTAAAGAAGCCATTATTCCATGAGAAACTAGCTATTCTGTGATAGGACATATTACTCACCTGTTCCAAATTATCCGTATATGTCAGGAGCTGAGAAAAGAGACCCAAACCCATGTGTTTTCTAGGAAGAGTAGAAACTACAAGAGGATCTGAAACAGGTCAATAATGCAGATGACCTATTGTTCTGCACGTTCTCTTATATAGAATCTACAGTAGATAAGTGTAAGGGCGAAACTGATGTAATTTAAATCAGATTATTGTGAACAGTTGCGGCACTATGGTCCTTAAAGGAGCAACAAGGAATAAACTTAACTAACTGTGAACAGTAATAATAATATTAATATTAATAAATATCACACTTACTCCCAACATTCTTCCAGAACAGTTCAAGATCACCCTTTTTGCGAATCAACTCAGCAACCAGTCCCTCAAGCAGCTGAGGTACTAACTGTGGCTGCTCTACACTTTTCTATGAAGGGGAAATGCCACCAAAAAGCCTTCTTTCAGTTTCATGTTAAAGTAAAAAATATTTTGGTATAATCCAAAATAATGCATTTAATACAAATGAAAATAAACAGCAAAGCAATCAGTGATTGCCTTCAGATAACAGAAAATCATTTCAGAAATTTGATCCTTCCTATATGCCAAAAATTACTGACACATCAAAGAACATCATTTTGTTTAGTCAATCACAACAAGTAAACACACAAAAGTGCATAATTAACTTGAATCAGCAAAATTTTTCAAGTGAATAAATGTAAGGATTGATTGCAGAGCTATTCTCAAAATCTGAAAATGACTTCTTGATATAGAATGTCTGTAAATGTGTCAAATTTAACAATCTCTTGAAATTTTTCAGCAGGCTCATTAACAAAAACCTTCAACATGTAAAACCAAATACAAAACACACTGTGAACATTATAGTGAGCAATTACACTTCTTATGAAAACTTACCATAAGGACATGAAGGATGTGAGTAAAGGTTTTTTTGCCAACAATTTTGAGAGAAGTCCAATTCTGCTTGAGGAATGTCTTGTCTAAAGGTGACTGCATATTTAAAAAAACCCATCATACTTAAAAACTTATTGTTTGAAATACGAAAGACTTTTTTAATACTGGTTAATATTAAACCAGGTTTTCCAAATGCACAAATAACAAAGAAAAAGACTTAAACATATGAAAAATTATACATAAGAGGAATACAAAAAGAGTTTACTATCTTGTACATGCTTGAGCACAAAATATGTCTACACATAAAGTTACACATGCAAAAGAATCACATAAAAGCGTGTATTCTTATTTCCTTCCCCCTCGTACACGCAGGTACGCAGGTACACTCACCTGTTCTCTCTTCCTGAAAGCCAGAAGCAGCAACAGCCTGTCTACAGTACAATCTTCCCATCCTTTACTGAGCTCTCCTTTCAGGTGACACCACATGCCATTAGAAAATGCATCTGAATCAATGTTCGCCGCAAGATCCAGAAGACACTGAGTACAAAGGGGTCTAATGTAACTGCGTTTTGCGCTTAGGGAACACAGCTCACTTGTCACTGCACTGATGTCCTCTTTCTGAATTAAAAAAAAAATAATAATCATGTAGTATATCTGATCAGAAATGAAGATGCAGGACTAAGATGAAAGACAGTATTTCCCAGCACCGACTGGCTAAAGGTTAAAACACAATATTGGAAATGTTTAAATATTTATTCACAACTGGTATGTCTGACCTACTTATGTAGCTGCCTTTTTCCTTGAGCACATGCTGGTCTCAGAACAAAATTTGATGTCAACCACAGCCTCTGTCAGTCTCCTCTGACACATTCTCGCCAGCTTGCAAACAAAATGTCTGGCAACATGCAAGATGGTTGGGAGTCAACAACTCTGACCACCTCTCCACCTGCTGGCCATTCTACTGTTGTATGTGGCATCTTCTCTTTGGGAGTTGGCTGCTCTCCACCCCAGATCAAGCAACTCAACCACACGCTGACCGAATGTGACATTGGAGACTGACAGGTTACAGCTGTGTAAAACCTTTTACCTCTCATCATTAACCAGCTTTTAAAACTATCCAAAAGCTATTCCTAACTTTCTTCTGTCAAACATTATTCCAAAATATTTTTAAATGTTTAAAATTGTGAACAGTTTGTGTTTATACCTTAAAAAAAATTCTTCAAATGCTTAAACTAAAAAATTAATAATACTCACTCTCTTCAGTTTTTCAGATCGTATTAAAGACCCATATGCAAAAACCTGACCTAGATATTTGCTTCCAGCCTCCTGTGACCAGAAATACAAAAAGAAACTTTAAAGAGAATATAGCAAGAACAAAACAAATGTTATGTGTGCTATACATGCAATATCATTAGCTATCCTGCTGACATTCCAAAATAAAAATTCTAAAAAAAAAAAACAAAAATCAAGAAATTTTTCTTAAGTGTGAATACTAGCCTCTAGTTCGACAATTTAACAGCAAAATAAAAAAAGGAATAAAACTTTGTTATGCTTAAAATATAAATATAAAATAGATACTGATGCAGATATCTTGCTTATAAATGCTCTGGTGTTCACATTTCAGTTTGAAGGCCCTTTTTAAAAAGCATCAACAAAATAACTGTCTTACTTTGTTCAAAAATTAGCCAACATTTTATGCCATTGCAAATTTTTTTAATTTAATTTGGGATTGAGCTTTAAAGACAAGCTGCATTACTCCCACATTTACAGGGACCTAAAAGAATAGGTCACTACTTCAGATCTCTATATACATCTGTTTATCTGACTATTTTGGATGCGAAAAGATGCATATGAGATAATGATAGTTTCTTTGTGCACTCAGTAACAAAATGCACACAAAGCTGTTTCAAAAGTCTATACTTACAGCCTTTCCATCATGTTGGGAAACTTTAAGGTATTCTGTGATAAGATTTATCACATTTCCACATTTGCCTCTGGAAGACCCTGCACCAGCTGTGGAGAAAGTTCTATTCTTAAAAAAACAATCAGCATAAACATCCGTGCTATTCAGCGAAAAAGGTATATATATATGGAACCGCAGAGTCTCTTTCTGATCACATGTGCAGATCTGCATGCTGAACTGACCTTTTAAGGTTTTAAAGTATGCAATCAAAACATATTATTCTTAAGAACATGACCACAGCATGTAAATATATGATTAGGCCTGAATGCATAATAAAATATGACAGTGAAATAACTGAGGAACCTGACTTAAGATAAGAGTGGGCTCATCAACTTCGTGTCATCAAACTTTGAGAGATTTAAAAAGTAGTGGTTAAAACACTCCCTGCTATTGAAGTACACTCACCATCACTAAATGTTTGACATCTTTTCTACACTTATTTTGACTCATAAAAACAGCACTACCTTTGTAAGTCCAACTGCATATCCAACTCGGGCAAACTTCCTGTTGGAAGCTAGACCACGTACTAAACGCTGCAGGCAATAGCTCAGAACATTTTTTCTGTCAGTCTGAAAAAGTAATTCAATAATAATATTCACATTTTCATGAGACTGTGTAGCACATCTATGCACAAGGTATGCATATCAATACACATACAAATTATTATTTTAAATGCTGAACTGCAGCTGTGTGTAACCTGTAGACATGACTATGAGTATGGCATAAGGAACTTTAAAAAGGCCAAACACAGCCATATAAATTGAATTTCTAAAGCTCTTTCAAACGCACGCACAGTGGAAATGAAAGAGAAAGATGCATCAGCAACTGAATATTTACGTTTTCAAAAATGTTCATTTTACAAGCAGAACTTCCTTCAAAAGGTATAAAGCCAAGAGCAGTACTGTACTGCAGTGGTTCTCAAAGTGTGGTGATATTAGGCCTTTGCAGTCCGCCGTATTTTTTACTTTAGTAAAGTGGTCCGTGGTCCGAAATACTTTGAGAACCACTGATGTGCTGTACATAAAATGTGGAGGTGGATGGCTTAAAGTCCAGCCACTCAAGCACTCGCTTTTTAATGTCACCACTGTACACGATCAGTTTAGATCACAGATGAAAACTAAACTCTTTAAAAATTATTCCAAACAGCTATATAAGTACAAGGAATCAGATGCAGGCCTTGTGACTAAAGAAAAAACGGTCGGAAAAATTAACGTCTACGGTCTACCACGTGAAATATAAGCAAAATACCTTATTCTTTTCTAACAAAAGACAATTTAAGAGCTTCTCGGCAGACTGAACACGTTGTAAATCTTCTCCTTCTGCTAAAGTCCAAAACAAGTCGAGAACTGTTTTGTTGATTTTATGTTTCTTTTTTGAACTGTCATTTGCACCCTCGTGTGTTTTTACTTCCATCTTGGAAAACGTGCTTCCGCCGGATTTCAAGGACAGCTACTCTCAAACATTTGTCTCAATGGTTTGTTTCCCCTCGAACTAATATACACGTCCGTGGTTTTCCAAACCCAACTCTCCAACCACGGAAAAATTCGTGCTCCAACATACAGATGAGAAGGAAAGCACCGAGAGAACAGGCGCTTCTTTCACTTGGCGTTTCTCATATTTATCCAAGATGTTTTTGTTGAGATCGAGTGAGATGAGAGCTTCCCAATTTCGCACTATTGAGGGGGACGGGCTGTTGAAGGGGTCCATTACTGAGAGGTGCTTTCTTCCATAGGGTGCCTTCCTGCAGGGTCTGAGGCTGTGAGGTCCTCAGTAGTAGCGTTCTATGCTGGTTTCAGGATCCTTCTTCCAGTTTTGGTTTATCTGTTGTAATAATTTCTATAGCCGCTACCCACTATTGAATTCTTTAAATGTGCACTGAAAACACACCTCTTCCGTAATCATTACTCCTAACAACCTTTCCCATAACGCTAGTCCTTTTTTTTCACACCCTTCCTTTTGCAATATCATGTTACTCTCAGCTATTGTTCTTTGGGTTCCTCTGTGTTTTCTGTATTTGATTTTATTCTTTGTTTAGTGTGGTTGTTGATTCTTTTATAGTTCCTGTGCTATTTGGTTTCCTGTCCTTGTATGATGTCCATATTTCATTCTCGTTCTTAAGCACTAAGAGCACACTCCTTAGGATTGTATGTGCTTTGCAAATTTTGCATTTATTATTATTATAATGCAATGTATCTATATTTCTTGGTTTGCTAATTTATAAAAATTAACTGGCCGGGTGGCAGCCTGTGACCGAAGGAGAACAAGAGTGGGGAGCTATTGGCCAGGTGGCGGTCGCATCACCCCACCAAGCAGTTTTAGTCATTTTCTATCTATGCTTCGTCCTAGCCAGAACCATCAATGGACGGTAGACAAAAAGCACCTGAACCCATGAGAGTATTGACTTGTGTTTGTTATTGTGGCAAGACTAGGCAAGCAACCCCCATTACAGGATATTAATATGCAGAAAGGTACTCTCCACTCTCATTCTGGATTGATAAGATCTTATATCATTTGTAGAAAAGCAGAGTACTGCTATTTATCTAGAGCTGTCAGTTGTCTACTCATCTCAAAGCCTGATCGTTAGTGCTAAATGTAAAAAGGACTGCTTCCAACCACAGCAGCAAAACAAAGTCCACAATGATCAATTCCACTGCAAAAGACAAATTTAACCCTAATCTCAGCTACTATGGCCACAGTGACTACATTAGAGTGTGGAATGCAACTCATCTACATGTTACCAGCAAGCTAGAGATATTGCCTTAGATGTTAGATGTTGATGTTAGCAGATATATAAGGCTGGATCATAGCACTTACTTCTACAGAAAAATGGTGAAGTGTTACTCGCAAAGTTTATCATAAGACCTTCTCTTGGGCACTTTGATGAGAGTGAAAAAGACTTTATAATTATTGCCCCTCTGCAACTCTCAAAGTTGTATTCTTGTCTGATGGTCTTTGTGCTGATAGAGTAGTTATCAAAGAAATAGCAGATGGCTGTTTCTTCCTGTTGCAAATTAGTTGTATGACAACAAATCTTGAAATCATTTACATCAAGAATATATATAAAAAAAAAGGACTTTAAAGATTTTATTTCACATTTCATAAAACAAAATACCCATTCTCATGTAAATAAGAAAAAAAGAAAAAAAATGGACTGTACATTATGAAGACACCATGCCAAGCCACAGAGAATATATTCACTCAGACAACAGACAATTAGCCAGGTGAAAGAAAGGATCATTTCTTGTCACCTTGATCTTCAATATCGTCTTCATCAATCTGAAAATTGCAAAAAGAATGTTAAAAACTTTCTCTGTAAACGAAATCTAGCCTTCACACTCCTACTTCAAAACATGCACATAAAACTTTTAAAGCACATCAAAATAAGTGAATAGAATAACATACACATATACATGAAAGGGATCTTTAAAATAAAACTTTTTTTTTTTTTAACCAAAAGAGGTTCAGAAGAACACTTACACTAAAGACACTGAATTCTATTATCATAAGCTAAAAGTTTCTTTTTAAGTGAAGCTGTTTGTCCTTAAAAGATGTTTCCTCCCAGACTAAATAAAAGTTTACCTGTGGCCATTTTTCTGGTAAAATGTCAAAGAGATCGTCTTTAACATCACCTTGAATCACAATTTCATCATCACCACTAATTGATGATCCACATGAGAACTTTGTAGCAAAGTACTTGCTAGCTTCCTTCAGGTCAATTTCTGGCCATGATATACACATATATGTTTAATCTGAGCAAGGTATTTACATCACACAATTTGAAGAATATAACAATAACAAAGACATTTATAAACACCTACATGAATTAAAATTAAGTGACTGTATGTGCCACACAAAAAAAAACCCAAAAAAAAACAAAGCCCCATTTTTCACACATAAAAAACCTGCAGAATCTAGATGTAAGATAGGTTGCTCTTGCAATAAACATTAATATGATTCAAAAATGTAAACATTTGTTTTTGTTGAAAATCAATGAACAGCATGCAGCTCATACGTAAGATTATATGTCAGTCTGACCTCTAAACTAAACACAAAATCACACGAAAATGACATTCCCATTACAAGTATATTAACTACAAATTAGTGCATTGTAACTTCTTTTTATCTATTATGAATTTTACACAATCTATTCAAGGTATTAATAAAAAAAAAATTTAGCTGTCATGAAATCTAGACTGTATATATATATCTGAAGAGTTTAGAGTTCTGTGTACATTGTGCCAAACAATTATGATAGGATGTAGATTTTACAACCTATTAAATGAATAAATGAAAGAAATTTAATTACAGATAGCTAGGATGTAGATTTTACAACCTATTAAATGAATAAATGAAAGAAATTTAATTACAGATAGCTTACCATAACTAGCCAGCCCCACCACAACTGTAACTTTCTTTTTCTTTCCACGGCTAGCTGTCCACATCTTGATGCCTTGAGGTTCAAGTTTTTTCTTGGCTTTCATCACACTTTTACCTCCCCTTGTCTGCCGCTTCTTCTTCTCTTCACCTCCTCCTCCAGCAGTTCCCCCAGCTTCTTCCTTCTTTTCAGTATCACCTTCTCCACCTTGCAAATCAAACTAAATTTTCAGCATAAGAAAACAAGACCAGAAGACTTCTTTTGAAGTTATGGTCTTTTCTAGCAACAACTTAGGTGATATAGTTCTCATAGCATGTGCATCTTTCCACAAAACTTTATAAACTCTATTTTCTGTCCATCAGTACTAAAAGTTTCATTATGAAGTTAAAAAAAACTGTTACCGATTAAATACATTTTTCATAAACATGACCAATAATGTCACTAAAATGCTATGCCTTAATTTTTTTCAAACAAGAAAACAAAAAAAATTCTACAATTAAAAATGGCAGAGATGGAAAACTAAATAGAAGACGTCCATGAATTTATATTTTGCACAACTGGCAGAAAGTATGTACATTAAATACATAATGAGCTTTGAATACAAAAAGTTTTTTAAAAAAATAGAGGGTGTGGGCTGAGCTTTTAAATGCACATTACTCCTGCACAGCTTTAAAAAATGATTTGGGTTATTGCTGTAAATATTTCACTTCTATGTAAACATGGGAGAAAACAGCTAAAAAAAAAAAAGCATACAAGCCAGAGCTTGAGAGTAAGAATGACAGAATAAGGAAGCGAAACAACTATGCTGGAACTCATGACAATGACAGCAAAGAATTACATAACCTACATTACACGACCCTAGATAGTACAGCAGTGTCAAAGACATCGTGATATTTTTATTATACCTTTACCAGTTGTCAGTTTCTCAAATTCTTCTGGTAGATTTTTCTCAAGCCACTCTTTGCACTTGTCATAGCTGACGTAATATTCACAGTACTGTAAGACAAAGCTGCTACATTAAAAAATGGCATCTATCACTAATTATTACACAATTTTACATGTAAGCAAAACTTACTTCTGCAAAATAGCGATACTCTCAGTCTTTGTTACTTGGATCCTCTTTACATTTTTATATTTGTCTTTTATTCGTCATCATTTCTGTTGTTTATCCTTCTGTTATTCATGTATTCTTTGCTTGTTCTTCTGTCCCTCATATGTTGCCCATGTCTTGTTCTTAGTTTTAAGCACTAAGAGCATGCTCCTTATGAGTGTGAGTATGCGATATACAAATTTTACAGTTATTATTATTACTATTCTTAAAGGTAAAAGAAATGATTAACACACATGAGTCTTTTTACATTGCTTTAGAGAACTTATACAAAAAAGAACAAATTAACTATAAAAATACGTGCTAAAAAGCTTACCTCTAAAGGCATGGTGCATTCTGCAAGTATAAAAGGATTATTCAATAAGACAAAATTGAAAATTTGAAGTGAAAAGTGTACCTATAATGACTTTACTCATAGCATTATATTTTTAAACTTTAAAAAATGCTGTTTAGATGATTTACGTTCACTGTTTACCAAATTGGTTTAGCCATGCAAACACATTAATATCAATCATTAAACTTGTAATTCCTACACGTCCACTAACTACAGGGTTAATGACTGATAACAGCACTATAGATAATAGCTCATGACATACTATGGCAAAAGCATATTTATTTAGCTAGAACCTAATAGTTCCTTTTCATCAAAGAGCAAACTGGTAAAAAAAATGAAAAAAAAATCTGCACAGCTTTACTGGAAACAATAATTTGTGTAATTTATTAATTACTAACCACTCTAACAATTTCTGCAGTTTAAGTATTCCCAACGATAACTTTAACTTTAATCTACATATTTATAATGACTGATTTATTCCTTCATATAAGCATAACAAAATTAACAACCTCCACAGTATTTGACTTTAAGAGGATACCGGACACCATCTTTAGGGCCAGAGTATGTCAGAAACGATCTTTCCTGCGCTGAATCTGCAACGTCTGCCATTTTTAACGAGCTCCTGAAGCTCGCAAACACTGCAAACCTATTTAAAATAAGCACAGGTTGTAAATGATGACCACAATTCAGTAATCTTAAGCCGTTCCAAACTTCAAGCAATGTCAAAATCTTCACATAATGACAAAAACATTGTGTTCAACATTTGCCTCTCTCTCTCACGCACACAGCTTTTGTTCTTGCCTATAGAATAGATCGAGCTTTTTTTTTTTCTTCTTCTCGTCTGATGGACTAAATTAATGCACATGTAGTTATCTTCGAAAGAACAAAGTTTCAAAATAAATTTATAAGTAAATCATATTACTTTTACCTTGTTTTAAATTGCTTACAATATTTTCATTTTAAATAAATACATGCACACTAATTTAGCATATTTTAGTATGTTTTAGTGCATTTTACTCAGTTGGCGAGATTCTCGTACGCTTTGAACCATCAAGTTTCTAATGATTTTGTCTAATTAATACCTTACACCGTATGACATTACTTTCTTTTTTTTCTCTTAACAACCCGACTTACGTTTCCTCGGTTTCTCGGCCTTCTATGATAAGCGCATGCCGTCTAAGCGGAAGTTGTTAATGGAAGAGCTGGTTAAAGCTAACAAATTTTGTAAAGCTTTAGCTACTTAAGATTTTATTTGCCACTTGCAAATATTGAAATATAATAATTAGCTAAGCTTTTCAGAAAAAGTAACAGAAATATAGTTCTTTTGAGGACAGTTTATCAGCATAATAGTTCTTAAATAGTTTCTATTTCTCAAACCTCTCAAAGAACCACCGAGGTTCGCGAACATGTGGATGCGTACTTACTGCTAGAAGTGCAGACGATACATTAACTATCAAACCATTTGTCTTACAGTATTCGCTCACAGGTGGAAAGGTTTATTTAAAAAAATGCATAGACTGGATTTAGAAGATCGAAGAACACTGGCAACGAAAGGTTGTCTTTCAAGTTTTTTAGACGCTGTAACGGTCTGGATCAATAAGCCTCACGTTGTCAACAGGCGACTTTGTGGAGCAAAAATATTGTCCATAATTCCTGCAGATTCAGTGGATTCTGTCTTCAGATTCCTGAGCAATAAAGGGGCATCGTGGGAAACGGTAGATAAAAGTCAAGAATGTGACAGTCACTATGTTCTTGAGGCTGATTTTAAAGCAACCTGTGATCCGTTCATACTAGTGCTGAGGGAGATGGTACCAAAACAATCAGATGTGTTCCCCACCCTAACTGAGATTGTTGTATATGGTAGGCAAAAAATGCGGTATTATAGAAAATTTAAAAACAATTTTAAAATAGAGATTTTCAAAATACAAATCGTCCTCTTGCTTTTGTTTTAAGTGTAAAGAGAATTTTTTCTTTTTTTTTCTTTTTTTTTATCAGCTGTGTTGGTCAACAGAGATTATCAAGTTGTGGTGATAACGATTTTAAGTGTACTTTCCAACATCTTTTAACAACTTTTAATCTCCGTTTTTAAAATCGGAGCATGAATTCTACATGTAGTCGTTTTACAGTGTTTCCTATCAACAAAGTAAAAGGGTGTTCGATCAGACTATATATACTGTTGTGGTTTTTTGGGTTTTTTTTTAGATCATTTGCTAAAATTATTGGGGTTAAACATTAAGTGTTTTACTAAAAAGTCACAAAAAGTATACTTCAGTGTACATGCATTAATATTATCATGATCTTGATCCCTGATGTGAAGAAACTGCTTTAATTATGATCATGTGATATATGTTGTAAAATGCTTTGTCACTGACATTTGATAACAGGTACGACAACTGGCATATGTTTGGTCTCCAGCCTAATACTGTCCTAGGCAAATGTCTTTGTATGATTTGGAGTTGTCTTAATGGGATTTGGGAACATCTGTGTTATGGGAAATGCTGATTTTTTTTTTATTACCATTTCTAGCAACTAGCCATAGGGTTATAGCATCAATATTAATTATTGTGTACTGACAAAAAACATATCATGGTCTCTACTTGGAAAGTATCTCTATAAATTTATAGCATGTTGTTCTTAGCCAGTGTTTTTAATGTCTTTTCTTAATTATCACTGGTCAGTGCAGAGAGTGCAACCTGTTTTGGTTGTGATGCGAAGGTTGTGAAGGGAAGCGAATAGCAGAATGATTAGAGCGCTGGCATCCAAACTGACTGCATCAAACTTTCCCCAGTCGACCTAGCTGGTGGGATTAGGTACCTAGCCATATAGGGTTGGGGAAGGTAAAGCAGCAAGGGAGAGGAAATGGGCGCCACCCTCACATAAAGCTGGCCCCCAGAAAATACCTCACCCCCTAAACGACCTGAAAGGTTTGGGGGATGACCTTTACCCTTTTACTAGACATTCTACTGTTTTATATATTTCATTTCTTAAACCACATTATCTTTATTTTGTTTCTCTCATTCTTTTTTGTAAAAAAAAAAAAATAGTCATTCCGTGTTTCAGATTCATCAGCCAACAGCTTTACATTCTGCCCTCTTCATTACAAAAAAGGGAGCACTCATGCGGATATAGAAGTCTCTGCAGAACTAACCTACAGACTTGCATACACAGATGGAAACAATAAAAGGTACATGGAAGCAGAAGGTTTTGTTTTGAATTGTGCTTGTGCACACGTGTGTGTGTGTGTGTGCTTTATGGAACCCAGGGACCTTGATGGACAGAGGTTAGGGTTTCTATAAGGGCTTGTGTTACAGTTAGTATTATTAAAAAGGTTGGGAAAGGGTTAGGTTCAGTGTTGGATTTAAAGGTTTGAAAGTACGTGTTGCATCAGGGTGAACCAAAGATGTGAACTGATTTTCAGTTTTTGGTGCTTTTCTCAGCGAACAAACATTTTTTTTTATGGAAGGTGGTAGAAGGGAAACATTGATGTGTACAATCTGGTGACTGTGCCCTGGTGCTGTTTTATGCCAAAAAAAATAATTGGTGATTTTCATCTTGCATAAATTGGGGAGTTTGCATGTATTCTTCATGAGTGTGTTAAGTCTGGGAAATAAAGAGTGTGTGTGTGTGTGTGCATGACATATTATAATACACACACACATGCATAACACACTGTGTGTGCATTAGTGCACAAACGTTGGTGCTTGTGATGCCCACTCTCACCTGGGAACAGGTTAGAATATGTTAAATGTAACTAGCCAACATTTTTTCCCATCCCTTGTGTTGGCATTGATGTAATCACATGTTCCAACACAATATCATAAATTTGACTTTTGATGAAATGCAAGTTGTTAAAAACATTTTCTCAACTCATAATATTTTTGTTATAAAATCTTTATATGTAGTATAACAGTCAGCAGTAAAATGGTATCCAGCGAAAATGCAAGTGATTCAAGTCATTCACAAATGACAGTTCAATGGCTTTGTGACACCTTGTTACCAAAGATAGCATCATGGACATCAGAAGAACACCTGAATACTAGGATCACCTCTCTGAAGCTTGTGGGTGTTGATCGCTACAGTCTAAAGTATGCTGACCTCAAGAAGAAGTATGGTCCACACCTAGTCCAGGTTAGTTGATATCTGTTAACACAGTCAGTCCACTCTGTAGTCATAGATCTAAACATTCTGCGTTTCCAAAACAAAATTTTGTGTTGATTCAAACACAGATTCTAGTGTTCTTAGAGGTAAGTATCATACATACATGAATGGAACATTTTGAGACAAAATAATAACAATAATAATAGAACACTTTTATCATGCAGCATCACAACCAAAAGCAGGTTGCACTCTCTGCACTGACCATTGATAAGAAAAGACATTAAAAACACTGGCTAAGAACAACATGCTATGATACAAAACATGCTCAGCTACAGGTTACAGAACACACAGATAATGAAAGTTAAAATAAGAAATTAAGCATAAAAAAATATATTTAACTTTTAAAATATAATGTAAAAATAAATCACATTAAAGCATAACAGTAATAAAATGACTTCAAAATATCAAGCATCTTTTAATATTAGAATTTTTTGACACAATGTTTTTAATGAGCATTTGAATATTAAATGTTGAGATGAACCACATATATACATGTATATATATCTGTCTGTGTGTGTTTGTACAATTTATTTTATAGAACTGGAGTGAAACTACTGACCCACAGAAGTTTGTGTATGAAGATATTGCTATTGCCACATATTACTAACAGGAAGTCGATGACCCTATTCTTGCAACTTGCTAAGCATTTTGAAGGTACAGAGTCCAAAGACAGTTTGTGTTTTTTGCTGGATTCATCGGTGGCGGACTCTGGTTGAGGCCTTATGTGCAACCTGATGCACAAAGAGGAATAGATAGATAGATAGATAGTGTTTGCGTGTGCGAGCGTGGGTGGAAAAGCTGAGTTTCCATGCATGCACAACACACATGTATGTGTGGGTGCACACCTACACACAATGTATGTAATGCATTGTGTATTTCCAACTACAAATTGTTCAAAGGCACATGGAAGATACTCTTCAGTGATTGATTGTTCATGTGCTTCACAGTACTAGAACGAAGATGTATCTACATTTATAAGTACTAAGCTATATTTTTAGCATTATCATCATTTTGGCTGCTTATTTGATAAGCAAAGCAGCTTTTACCCCCATAATTAATGTTGACATAGCTTCTATGGGAAGAGGAACGGGACAGATCAGACACCAGCAGATGGCAAACATTTGTGGATCTAGGTTGTGGAAATGGACTTCTAGTCTACATTCTTACAAGAGAAGGGGTCAGTGCTTATGTGAATATGCATGCACATGCATTTTCTTTCTTTACATTGTTACAGTGGTTGGAACTGGTAGTCGTGGGAAAAAATATTGTATATACATTTTTGCATGAAAAATGTCCTATGTTCATAAATAGGTTTAAATTTTATGCATTATTGCTTTTTCATTTCAGTGGACAAAAAATAGATTTTTCTGAGAGTGTTTTTTATGCAAAATCAGCACACGTAAACATTTTATATTTGAAAATTACTTTGCAGCACAAAGGAGTTGGCATTGATCTTCGTCGTAGAAAATCTGGGACATGTATGAGACTGATGTTCAGCTACAGGTATGTCCAGTTATTTAATGATTATTTGATTGATAAAGATCCTAGTTAATAGATGTAGTATTTCATTCTCTAACCTATAATTTGGATTCATTTCTTTTACATTCAATACAATATAGAATGCTTTATATTGGTGTAAATTAAAAATGAATACCACAGGTCTATTGCACATGAAAAGTGCTGCTCAAAGCAAGGTTATGACAGATTATATTTTCCAGCATTCTACCACCATCAGTATTTAGTCTGAGCTTTGCTGTCTACAAATTTAGCTTGCCTTAGACTTTATTTGTGTCAAAGAGTGGTGGAGGGGAAGAGAATCTCTATATTTATCTGACCTTAAGAATTTGACTATTGCACCATTTGGTAATAGATGTAAAGCAAATACTGTGAGTTTTGCTATTTTGGATCTTGCATCATATTTGCTTGCATTTGTTTTAATTTCTGTAGGAACGGCCCATCACTCCATCAGCAGAAAACCTGTTTCCTGAATATGACTGGATCATTGGTAACCATAGTGATGAATTAACACCATGGATACCAGTGATTGCAGCAAGGTGTGTTGAATGATAAGCATTACAATTTTCAGTTTATCGTATAGTGCCTGTTTATGCCCTGAAGCAAATGCCATGAGATATATGAAATTAAAGTGTTCATCTCTTGATGGTTTGCACTATTCCACAGCTTAACAAATTGTTTTATAATTTTTTTAAACACACACATATACACACACATGTGTACCTGTTTACAAATATATATATCATAGGGTAGCAAAGGGAACTAAATGTGTGCATTTTATATGGAATAAACTACATAACAGTTTTGGCAACAAAGTTGAAGTTAATGAGAGGTAATTTTTCTTTTTACTTCATCAAATATTTATTTAGGTGAGTTTGATATGTGGGATGACCAAGAATAAAGAAATTTTTCTGAAAAATGCGATGAACATGACTCTCACTCTGATAATACTCTCTACCTGTGTGACTAAGATTTCACAGTGTGTAAATCTACATTTCGTCTCAGATCTTCCTACACCTGTAGTTACTTCGTTTTACCTTGCTGCCACCATGACTTCAATCGGCGCTTCAACCAAAAGAAAAAGGGGGAATCGCAGTACCGAACTTACCTGACATTTGTGACTCAGGTTGGGCAGGTGTGTGGCTTTCAGGTTGAAGAGGACGTGCTTCGCATTCCATCCACCAAACGGGTGAGTGGTTTTTTTTACTACAAATCAACAGGCAGTAGATATCATGCTATCTGTATCTCTGCTGTTATTGTAGTTGTAAATTCTTGCAGAATCCCAGAGGTACTGTTTTTGTTTTTTTCTATCCTATCTGCTAATTACAAAGATTTTGCAAAAGAAAAAAAAAGTTAAATATTTCCAGTTTCTGTGAGAATCTAGAATTTTGAGAATTTATCCTAAATAAATGAAAAAACAAGGCAAGTGGGCAGTATACTATAGTGTGAGATGTCTTTACACATGAAAGGCCATCTTCAAAATCTCTTATAGGTGTCACAAAAAAGTACTGTAGGCTTGTGAGAAAAAATACGGCCTTCCTACCTAGTACTTGATGCTCTAGTTGATGATAAATGTGAGGGACATTTCTGAGTCATAAATTATCATCATATGAGATCCTATATTTACCAGTACTTGAGAAATACTTCTACAAAATGACCTTCATAAAGGGAGCTTTTTTTTTTTTAAGGCGATACGCCTGGTTAATCCCAGATTTTAACTTCATTGCTACAGGTCTGTCAGATTGGACGACATCGTACATACAGCAAAGAGGAAGAACATATAATAGACAAACAGATTCAAGCATTTATCAATGATCGCTGCTTCCTGAAAACAGACAAGATGGACCAATCAGTTGTGGTGTCAAATCTTTCTTTGACAGAAAATAACCACATTGCCACAGGGGATGCAGATTCCCAGGATCTTAAGCGTTCTCATTATAGTGTGTCCAGTGATAATAAAAACTGCCCCGAATATGGTAAACAACATGGGGTCCACCATCACCAAGACAACTTACTTAGTTGTGGTGGATGCATTCACACTAGTCAGACTTCCGCAATGACAGTAGGAGATGGCGGCAGAAAAGATGGCCCAAGGCACTGGGCAGAAGGGTTCTCTACTCGCAGCAACGAAGAGCCAGTGCGTAACTGCCAGCAGGTGCTGCAGACAACTAAAGACAGAGTAGTGCACATGGTGTTTAAGGCTGTGATGGCTGCAGACAATGCCCAGGCTGCTGTCTCTCACACAGGAGACTTGTGGAGAAAGGGTGGTAAGAAAGGTTTATGGCTTTTCTAGAAAAAGATAAAAAAAAAACAGAGCAGCTACTTGTTATTGCTCTAAGGATTGAAATTTGTCAAAAATTTCTTCTCTGCTCAGTGTTTACAAATATTAATTTCTGACATTTTGCAGGGAGCATCCCCTTAAGTTCTGTGGTAGAGATGCTGGACAGATCTACTTTGGAGGAACTTAAGTCACAGTGTGGAGGAGTGCAAACACTTTTAAGAAACCATAGTCACATTTTCCAAGGCAAGAATGCACAAACTCATACACTTTTTCATGTTGTCATTTTTTCATTGTTATTTTTTTCTTTATTCATTGCAACCTGCAGTAACTGAATCATTATGGTTCTTTTTGGAAATTTTTTTTTTAAGGAGAGGCTTTACAGACTTGCGGGTTTTTAATTAGGCTTGCTTTTTAATTTCGCATCGGTCCTTACACATTTCATCTCATTTTTGTCATACAAGGTCTTCTTCGTGATTAAAGGGTAGGATTAACTCATGAAAAATGTTATGTTAGCAACAATACTCCATGTAAACATTCATGGTATTTTTTTATTACATTCAGTGTCAGGAGGAAAGGTTCAGCTTAGAGACTTTTCTGTGAGCAATCCCTGGGCACATAAGCCTGCTGCTAAAGCACCTAAGAAGGACGCTTCATTATGCTACAAGACTACTCTTTGTTGGTTCCATGGTAACCACCCTGATGGATGTCCACGGCAGGCAGAAAAGTGTAACTTTGCTCATGGCTTTGAGGAACTGCGACCTCGAGTTGAACCCAAGTGACGAGAAGGTGAATTAAGAAATTAAGTTGTATCACAAAGTGCCTTTACAAGAGGTTTTTCAAGAGATAATGTTTTCATTTAACAGGATTAAAAACATTTCACATAACTAAACTTATGCATGGATATGCATCATCAATCCCTGAACATTCCGGTTAAGCATCTTTCATTCATCAAAACAGTTTTAGCATTTTAATATTTACCTTTATTTCACATGAGACCAATGTATACAACCAAGAGAAGCCCTCAAAGTAGGTAATTCCTGTGTGACTTAAAAATATTTTCAGTAGATATGCTTTGTGTGAAACATGCAAAAGCTTACAGAAACTCTAATGTGTCGATTTTAACAGTCGTAAACACCATTCATATGTGCTGGTCCATTGGTACTGGTTATTCATATGATGGGGGTTGGGGTTGTGGGAACTAGATAGGTACAGTTGCTGACATTCACTGCTTAGCTGTAAGCCTGTTTCTTTGTGTCATGCTGGGTAACATAAACCATACCAGTTTGTGCAGGTTCACTGTAGCCAGAAGAGGCTTTTGATGTCAGGTTTTTAATACTGATGTACTGCACTTTTAATTAACTGTGAAAGAACAGTTTACAAAGTTTAAATAAAAATATTACACTTTATACATTCAAGGGTTTTGGGTCCTGTGATTGTCACTTGGAAGAAAGGTGTTTTGATAATTGATCGATGCTTTACAAAGTCTACAGCATGGGTAACAAGAAAATTTTACTAACATCTCTTTATCTTGATGTAACAAAATATACTTTTTGTTTACATGTCTTTCATATCTGTGCACATTCTTATGCACACATATAATCCATCTGTAAAACTTGTATGCATGATGCAAACACAGGAAGAACTGAGGAAATGTTATTAGGCCATTTAGACTTAGAAACATACATTCATTATACTTACCCATTAAACTACTTGTACATAAATAATCATTTTGTTTAAAGTTCTGTGAATAACCAGATGTTTACAGATGCTCATAAATCACATAGGATAGTTCCAGGTCACTGGCATATCCCACAGATCACAAAGGAATTCACTTTGATTTTGACAGGGATTGCTACAAAGTAGAAAGGTGATTTCTCCTGACAAGGAGTCAAGAAATTTTGTTTTCACTAGTTTTGTTTGTTTCTTTTTAGTACATAGTCTTGCCATTTATTTTAAACATACAAAAAACAACACTTCTTACATCACAGCGAACATTCAAAACTTTATCAATGTGAGCAAGCATTATGGCTCTATCACAGGCACAAGCAAAGAGACTGGCATAATATGGCTCAAATTCAAACTGGCAGGATTGCTGTCAAAACAAATAGTTACTATTCGGGACAATTTCCATGAAGCATGGGATTTTTGTGCTAGTTCCAAATCATGTTTGCATCTTTAAACAGGCTATTTAGAAAAAAGATAAAACTAGAAACTATGTCACAAAACATAGCTTAAGAAGGCAATATTTTTGTTAATTGGATGAATACAAATCCTGTCAGGTTTGTGCTGTCGTCTTTTGTACACTGAACTCACCTATGCTGGAATTTGGGACAGACAGTACAAAAACAAATGCACAATGAAGAAAATTAACTGTGTGTTGTGATGTTCATCTCCAAAATTCACTACATAAAAATTGTACCATTCATATTATTTCCAATGTGCAGGGTTATTGAAACATTTTCGTGGTGCCTTCACTGTGTTATGGACACACAATGTTAAATGTGTTATTATATTTGGCAAATATCTACATGATAGTCCAAAAAACAAATCTAAACACCATCACATTCAAAAATATGCTTCCTGTTAAAAAGGTATTTTTCTGTTAAAGTAGAATGTCCTACAAACAACACTCCCAATGTTCAGTCCAGTATGTCATCTTGCCTTGAAGAATTTTGAAAACATCCTTTTGCAGAAGTATGTCCTGCCTTATTTTTAGTGCATTTACAAGCGCTTCAATACTAGAGAAGTGAAAATAAGCAACAATTCCAATGATAGCCTAATAAGCAACTCTCGAGCACTCTTCCTATACATATTTTCTTCACTTGCACTATTTCTGCAATTTCAAAATACATGGCACAATAGAATTTCAGGAAAGCCTCCAGAAATTTTAAAAAATTATTATTTTGATAAATACTAGTGAACACTACAAAATACAATAATGCTATCATAAAAGCATCGTAGATGGCAGAGAGTGGGTTTGATAACAAACCAAAACCCAACAATTTATCTTTTTGTACAGATAAATTATGTTACAATGCTAACAATGTCATCAAAACAGCTCATAAAATTGGCTTAGTAAGCATCCAGTAAAGGAAATTAGAGTATCTTCATGTATACTTTCTGTGGTACTCCACTCCACGACCAGGTAAACAACTGAACACTGGAAGGGACATCATTCCACAGATCTAGTAATAAAGAACCAATTGAAAAATACACTTTTCACTTGGGGGATGTATCACTATATTTAAGTAATTGAGTTAATCTACATGTAAGAAAAACTGGTTCTTGTTTCTGATGTGTGCTTTCGTAACAGTTGTAGAAATAATATAAAGCACGTGCATTTTTTTTTATTTTGAAGGTAAATGAGCACAAATGTTTTCACATAGGTGTTATGTTTAAAATATGAGACTTAAATGTTAAAGACTAAAAAATAACTTGAAAATGTGTATGTTCCCTCAGTAAACTTTGAAGACCAGTTACTTGATATCCTTTTTTGCATTCATCCAGTAATATGAGCTACTTCTGTTAGATTAAAAATAAAAGCTATGTAATAAACTAAACCAGTTTTACCAGTTACAAGATAAGAGTTTATTTGGAAACATTCAACAAATGTATAAAATCATTAGTTAAAATTGATATAAATGATGCAAGCATATTCAGAAAGGACTTTTCATGTACAAATTAGTGAATAAAATTATTGCTAAGAGCCATGAAACAAACTGTGAAACCAGGTTATCTTGGTTTTATTAAAGCACACTTATCTGGTGCCAATCATTTATCACAATGTTTGATTTTTTATTGTAGCATTTATTAGAGAGATGAATTTTAACTGCAAAATACCTGATGTCAGCAATACTTCTACACTCCTGCAATATTATTGAAATAAAAGGGGTCCCAAGACGGTGAGACAGAGGGCAAATTATTTTGAACTATATATATTTACATTTTATATTTCGATATATATGCTATTACAGAACCATGCACTCACTGCATAAATCTGAAAGGCAACCAGGTATGCACATGCACACTCACTGTCTTTCTCTCACACACACACACACACAAAATGCTCAGAACAGCTGTATTATGTGATAAAATGTTTTGTCCAAAATTGTATCTTGCACTTGTGAACAAAATCTCTTTGTTTTCTTTAGACTGGAAATGTGTGCACCTGTAAATCACTGGCAAGATTCCGTCAACCTATGGCTAATTCCCACTGTGTGCATAAAAATTGAGACAAGTGGCAGACAAAAGAAGTGCTCTAACCATCCTGAGAGCAAACTGCAGCTTAGAGAACTTTGGCACTAGTACCACTGCAGAGAGGGGTTTGTACTGCCATCCCTCCATTCTGGATCATCAGTAATCTGGGCTCGACACATTGGACAGGTCTTCTCTCTATCAAACCAGAGGGACACACAGTTCTCGCAGAATATATGCTGCAACAAATGAAACCAACGTTCATGTTTGCTAGAAATAGTTACGATAGCCAACAACATGTACATTTTCTGTACATAAACATGACTACAGCATCAATGGAAATGCTGGAACAATTTGTTTAGGATACTTCGCATGTTGCCGACAGAATTCGAACCAGGAAGATCCCAACCTTTTTCGGCCTGCGGGCCATATCCATTTCGGACAGCCGTGTTGCGGGCCACTTCACCG
This sequence comes from Pomacea canaliculata, assembly GCF_003073045.1. Taxonomy (NCBI): domain Eukaryota; kingdom Metazoa; phylum Mollusca; class Gastropoda; order Architaenioglossa; family Ampullariidae; genus Pomacea; species Pomacea canaliculata. Next base: position 27,018,777 of record NC_037593.1, read on the forward strand.
CAAAAATACAAAAAAGGAAAAAAAAAATAGAGCAGATACCATTTTTTTTTTATTAGAAACATGTTGTACTTACCATTAATTATGTAGTAATTAGTTGGAAATTTGAAGTTGTTTTCCCAAAACCAACTTCTGAATGTCCGGCCTCATCGTAGAGACACCAAGTCGGATAAGTGAATTGAAATGTTCGTCCATCGAAAAAAAGATTGGGAAACGCCCCTACGTGGGGATAAATACTTCTTCCCTTTTTTCGGGGGTTTTTTTTCGTTTTTTTTATTTTTTTTATTACTAACATGCCAGTTTCCTGCACTGTGGGTAGAAGTTTCGCGGGCCGGATGGCACCGCATCGCGGGCTGTAGGTTGGGCATCCCTGGCCTAAGCTATTTGGCCACAATGACTTCAGGAATGCTATGTCTGTCTCATTAATATTATCACAATACCTTCAGCAAAAATAAAATTTTCCTAGGTACAAATTAAGTTTCAGTTTATTTTGTTTACCTTGCATGTCAACAATACAGGGTCCTTAAACTCATCTTGGCAAATAGGACAGGTGGTACCACGCTGTTTCAAATCTTCTGATGCAGGTTTGGTACCAAAGCTCTGATAAGAGGGAAAAAAATGCATGCAATCCTCTTTTTACCCCCAGTTTATCAGAAAACGCTCACAGCATAGACATGAATCTTCATATCACATCACACGACAGGACACTAGAAACAGCTATTCATTCTTAATTATCCCCTTTCTGCTTGCCAATTATACCCATTGCTACAAATAGTATAAATGTTGTAGATGCTGATCAATACATATTGCTTTGAAGTAAAATCACAAAACGCTGGAAGCTGTCACAAAAGCTCACTAATCTCACAGAATCATGCTTTGCTATCAAGTCAATTCTGTAGCTCAATAAAGTTTCTACTGCACTAACAGACTTATTTAGGGTTGCAAATCATCTTTAATCCAAAAAAAACAACAACTGTGGAACAAATAAAATGAAGACAATCAAGCTGATAACTTTACTCACTGTTTGCATCCTGAGCCTGCGAAAAGCTTTCAACACCTCCAGGGTAGCAACCCAAAGTGTACTAAGCTGGAAAAAAACAACCCAAAATCAGCTCTTATGAAAAACAATAATGAGAAATGTGTGATGATTTTATTCATCAAGGATAAAGAATCCTCTAAAAACAATGGTCACCATCTGTTTTCTGAGTGACTTTTTTAAACGTGTTGTTAGCTACTTTTTATTACTTCATTTCCTTCCTGTTGGGGAAAAAAAACATCCAGGGAGAGATGGTAAAGTCCCCAAAAAAAGAAAGTGTGGTCTCCAATACCTCACTCCCCAACAACTGAAAGGTTAGGGGGCTACTTTGACTTCCTACTCATCTTTTGACAAGCAGGCAGCAAGTAGAGAAAGATAATGAGGTACAGAAAGATAATGAAGATAAGTTTAAAAACTGTTTTATTCAGAAGAGCAGTGTAAATCTGACAGTGAATCATGTCTTACCTTAAATAAGATGTAAATAATCACCGTCACCAAAGCAAACCAGCGCCCAATTTCTTGGTCATCTTGCAGGTAGTGTATCCAAGGAATGATAGGAAGTGTAATTCGATACAGCTGAGAAAGTTTTTCAATGAACATGTAGTACTGGCCCTGAAAAATGAAGATATTTACTGCAGGCATGGAAGTCTTTTAAATGATCAAGATCAAGTATAATAATCTGAACATCTTACCACACATCAAAAATGTGTGCAAGAATGTGCTTACATATACACCCATCCCCACACACACAGAATGGTGTGGATACCTACACACACAAACAAAATGGTGTGGATGCCTATGTGCACACAAATCATTCACTCACATATTGTAGTATCACTTACCCTGGATCTGTAAGGGACACAACAGGATGGAAGCAGAAAGACCAAACATTTTACAGCAACTGTTGCAAACTTGACCACAAAATCTGTCAGTAATACCACCCACAGCAAGGTCCACACGTCAATGTCAGCTACCGTAGGCATCTGATACAAGAAACTGAAACACAAGATTCCACAATATGCATTCCTGCAAACGTTAGTAAACACAAACAAAAGAAGGCCTTTGCTCTGATTGATGGATATAGTTATTGACTTTAATAATAAAGGTGCAGTGAAGAACAACCTGATTGAACAGTTAACCTGCTTCATTTTTTTGTCCTAGATTTTATATATCACAATTTGGCCTATAACCCTCCCCCTCCTTTGCCTCTATGCCTTAGTCTTTAGTGCCACATATTTACACTAGTTTAAGTGCCACTTTTTGTACATAAATCAGGATCCATTCACCATCATATATGTATGGCCACTATGAATGAAACTCAATTGGGAATTTTGGAAAAATAAATAACACATAATCGAATGAAGGTTTAAAAATATATATTAAGACAACAGCATCAAATTGTACAAATGGAAAGGCCTTGACAATGTGAAAATGTGATTCAATGAAAGGATATGTCTGAGGCATCTGGAGAATAATTATATTGACTCACGTTTTCCAAAGAGCTTGATCTTGGAAACAGTAGTATAAGAGACAAATGTTGATACCCAAAAATGCTATCAGCCACAGGGGATAAGCAAGTGTTGTTATACGTGCAGTCCCAATCTCCTGCATAAAATGTCACATTTTAAAGAAATTCTTGAAAAAGAACTACAAAATCAAAATAATGTTTTTGTGTAAGAGGCTGTGCACATCCATTTATAAATAAGCATTTACTTTCACTGACTGCATATGCTGGAACTGCCCACACTTGCATATGTAAACTATCCACAGAGTAGCACATGCTTGTCTATACAGTCCTGTGCAGCTTTATGGTTTAAATTTACTTTCAATAAAAAATTCAACATAGAAAATAAAATACAAAAATGCCCTATATTTACTTGTCTATATTTACTTGTCTCTACAGAAACAATAGTAATTGTCAAGATTTAGGCACTAACATGAGTCAACTGACCCGCACTGCTGTCTGATGAATGCACTGAACCAACTTCTTATTGACATAATAAAATGTTCCGCCCATGGCCAGAATAACAAGGAGACCTGGAAAAGGTGAAAAGTGATGAATAACTCTCAAGAATTCTCCACCATTTCAACAATAGTATAAATTTACATACACAAAAAGAGTGTGTATAAATGTGTAGTGTGAATTCTAGTGCATAATGATCTATATACATATTATTCAAGTGTTGTCATAAGCATATATGTTAGACAAACTCCTGCAATTTTAGTAAAGTAATACAAATCTTCTAGCAGCAAAAAGCAGTTTTATTTCAGCTTTTACATGAGTCACACCCTTCGAAAAACTAATTTCCATATTTAGGATTTGCAGGTATATACAAATACGCTTACATATACAGGGCTTCTGCTTACGCAAAAAATTGCGTACAGTACGCATTAAAAGTTCGGAGGACCCCTTCAATTTTCGTCGATGGGGTCCCATTCAAAGTTGGGCGAAGAACAGGGACCCCTTAAAACTCTGAAGAAGGGGTCCCTGGGACCCCAAAGAATTTAGCCTTAGCAGAAGCCCTGATATATATGCACAGAAAGTTCATATCATCTTTTTCACACACAGATGTATACCAACTTGTACACTTGTATGTACACTAACAGCACATGGAAGCATGTGTGCAAATACATGTACACTAACATACAGATAAATAATAAAACTTATCTGCATACCTAGTCTATGATCATAAATAAAGCGCAGCAGTAAAAGAATGAAGAAGATGCCAGATGACTGTAGCAGTCTTGTCAATGACTGCTGGACCCCAGCTAGCCCCTCTGCTGGTCCCTCTCCTGCATGACTATGACCATGGGCATGTGCATGGTTATGTCTATGAGAGTGTGGGTGTGAGGCATTTGCAGAATCCAAAGCAGCACCCACAGGTGTCTGAGAACTTTGCTGATGCTGCTCAACCATATGTTGCAGCAAACTGCGAATATTCTCCATGCGAGCCACCATCTGTGGGTATCAAATATATTTTTTAAAAAAAAGAGTTTGTAAAGGCAAGTATAAATAATGTTAAATTATACACAATAAATTTAATGCCATCAGGATCAATGCATTCAGAAACTACATTTTTAATATTATATTCAGCAAATCCCTTTTAAAAAAAATGTTAAGTTTGTTTGAATAAATCAATAATAATTTTAGAAAAGAGAGGAACATGTTGAAAACTTAAACTGTTTGTATTCAATAGACAGAGTCATGCATCACAAGTGTTCAGTCTTCAATTACCTGGGGATTTAAGTTGATGACTTCTCCTTCATTATTTTCTCCTAACATCATGGATGCCATGTCAACAGTCACATCATCTTGGTTATTTGCTGACACTGCAGATGGCAAGGAACGAGGTGCTTGAGATGCACTGCTTTGATTGAACACATGATGAGGCAAGTTTGGCAAAAGCTCTTGCGCAATGCTGATTGCTGAACGTGGTAAACGAGTCTGGAAATTTTCTGGGACATGAAGTGTGCCCATGTTCCATGGCAACCTCTGCAGTCCATATTCTGGGTTCACTGGCTGACCAGTGCTGTTTGGGCTTCTGTCTGCCATAAAGCTATGGATTTGGCATCATAGCTCTGAAAAAAAGTGTCTTTCTTGTTGACAAGGAAATAGATATTTAAGTTAAAATCTGTGCATTCTTGGTATCGATTCTAAATTGAATATCTAACAGTGCAGAAGACAACAATAAAATATAATAAGCACTGGACAAACTTTACTTTTGATGGGGTCACAACCGACTGACATTAATTGCTATTGACGTCATGACATATTTCCTGACATGGAGGGGAGGGGGATAATCATAACCCAACGCAAACACTAACCCCACCCCTAAACATACTTCTAGCCCATTTCTAGCTTTCCTACCTTGTGAAAGATTTCACGTTGTCGTGAGCCCTCCCAAAAGTAAAGCTGTGCCCAAATATTTGTCATAGTATGTCATCATAATACTGATATTCATGGTCCTGACGTTGCTATAAAGCCCGAACAAAAGTTTTCCAAACCGGGCAAAACAGTCGCGGAGAGAAAATATTTTTAAATTATATAAATAGTAAACGTATATTCTAGTTCATTTCAATATATTATTTTAGCAAGTCTTACCTCTAGTGACAGGATAAGTTGATTCTACGTCAGTGTTTACTAATCGCTTATTTCGGTCTGTAACATCCAGTTCCTTCCCCTGCTCTAAGAAATTAAAAATGTTTTCGAACTTTTTTAATTTACTTGAATTATGTAGGAATAATTAAGGATTATTTAAGCCTTAAATATCGAAATGATTATATGAATGCATGTTAAGTGTGGATATTATGTGAATTACGGATAAAAAGTATACGAAACTGTTTTCACCAAGTTTCTTCGACTTTGTGCATTTCTGAATAACGGTGACCCGTCTCAATGTTGTGCCACAAAGTGTTTAGGCAACGCTGGGTTTTGGGGGTTATTTTTATTTGTTCTCTTTTGTATTTCTTAGCAACCACGTTCTCCAAGGTAAAAATGTCTTTTTACCAGAGAAAAGGCCTTGATTTTTTTTCTCAAAACCGTTTTTAATGTTTTAACAAACGTCAAGGAAGAGTAACACACCTATTTTGGTTGTTTGTTGTCATACATTGTAGGATACAGTCCCCTGGCCTAGCAATGGGGAAAACCCCATCATGCAGAATTACCTATAGCCAATTCATTTTACATTTAATAGACTGTGAAGTGATCGTGACTTTACTGCATAGATAAAACGGCCATGTTATCTGACAGAAAATTCAGAAAAATCATGTAATATTCCACGCCTATTTACTTCAAGTTCATGCACGTCGAAGTCGGTATCCAAGAAAGCTATTTTAATGTATGCTTTTAAAAACTGTTTGTTTTGGGAAGTCTCTTGGACAGTAAGCTTTCACAGTTCAAATGATGGATATATGTTATGACCACAATTAAAACTCTTGACTTCATCTCTACTTAAGTGCAGTTTGTGGTAAGTACGTGGTGTATTTTTAGTAGCATCCGCAATGACAACAGCACTTATGTTCTATGTTTAACAGCGTTCAGACCTTGTCTTAGAGGAATATGCATCCAAAAAAACTCTAAGACAAGCATTTGAATGGAATCCACTTCCAGACTCTCCACAGAATGACAGCCAGACACGATTTTGCAGGAACTCTGAACAAGGAAAATCACTGATAGTAGATGACAAATGTACATGTGAAAATGTAGTATAAACCATGCTGGTTATCACATTTGAATAATCAATTGTCCATTAAAATTTACAATATTATGAGAATGAATAGGTCATTAAAAGCCATGTATGTTAAGGAGACATATTTTTGATTTAGCTTACATTAAACCGTTTTATTTTGTTGCTGTTTCTGTTCACAGGAATTGAATATCTAAAATGTTTTTTTCAACATTACATAAACAGGATATGTTTGTCGGAGGGAAGATATTCTGCCCAACCGATGCTGTGATGTCAAACATGGCCTTGTGACAAGATTTGTTTGTGAAAGCTGTGCCCCAAATGGATGCTGTAGTATCTATGAACATTGTGTCTCTTGCTGTTTGCAGCCTGATAAGGTGATGGTCAATTTTGCTGGCTGATTTTGTAAAAGTCATTCCTATCATATTGTTAGAAAATGCTGTCATAGACTGACATTCTAAAAAATAAAATTTCCAGACCAGAACCAATAAATCTATATAGTTATTTTAATATTATCTCTGTCTTTATGTAATTATTTAACAAAGGTTTTGTGTTTGTAAAGTCCACAGGGAGCATGGTGAAAGTTATGTATAAAGTGAAGTTTTATTCTGTCATGTTAGCAACCCCTGCTGCAGCGCATTCTGAAAGAGGGACTGGATGAGACTTTCCAAGTGTTCGCCGCAGAGGTCAAGGACCAGTTTGAGCTATGTCTGGCCAAATGCAGGACTTCCTCTCGGGTGAGACTGATTTAGTGTCTTAAGTTATAAGTGCGTAAGGTTTAGATTACCAAGGCATGTTGTGCATATATTTTGAGTAAAGACTCATACAAGGGTGGACACTTGCATGCTTGTACATGAGCACATTCTTCAAAATTCCAAGCAAAATTATATGAAAATTTAACATGTAAACATTAAATAAAATATATTTTGTTACATGCTTTTTAGTTAATAAGTTTTTTTTTACATTGGCTTTAGTTGAATTTGTTTGCAGAGTGTGCAGCATGAGAATTCGTATCGTCATCCAAAGGTCAAATATTGCTATGGTGACAAGCCACCTGACCTTCAAGTGGTGACATCTTGAAACATCTTCACCATTACACTTCTGCATTTTTTGGACATCTAGTAAAAAAAACAAGATGAAGACACTGAGTTAACTGGATATTGTTGTACTAAGGAAAAAAAAACTGATGGGCATTTCTATAGTCTGTTTCCACGGAAAGGTTGTAGATCATGCCTTTCTAAGGAAGGAACCAATAGTAGAATAGAATGTGAACATGTAGTGAGGAGACTCAGATTCAGTTTTGCGCATCTGTGATACTTATTGGATTGTGTTTTAGACCATAGGCTTTGGAATCATCAGTCTGCGGTCAAGATATTTATCAGCATACTTTGGCCTTATTTTTCAAAAACATTAGAGGCAAATGGCATGGTGCATCTTACAGGGCAACCATTGCTTTAGACTGTGCTGTGATAATGTAAGCTGTAAGCTGTGATAGCATGCTGTGTCAGTATTCATTGAATCATTGCAAGGGGAAAAAAATGGCGTCCACTGTTATCCATGCACCACATTCAGTGACAGCTCCATCATGTGGGATAAGTGCTTCGTATTAATTTGAAGGTTTTTTTTTCATAGATTCCCTTTTTTAGATTTTTTTTTTAAAGGGAATGTAGTGACCTACCATTCATTTCACTAAACTTTAAAGTGAGAAAGTTCCCAGTAGCTTATTCTTCTTGTGGCGTACTGATGTACTTAATTTCATATTCTTAAACAAAGAAACTGAGATGAGACAGCAGTGCACTTTGGAGAAGAAGTCTAACATTTATAAGAATGTATATATGTCAAACTTTATAAGAAAGTTTGTATGTCAGCCAGTTTGCTGCCAACTTCATTTGACTTGTACAGATAAATATTTCCTTGGCTTGATCACAATGGAGCCAAACTCTGGTTTCCATGAGCGGAAAGAGGAAAGTCAAAATTTGTTCTACGCTTCTTAAATGGATTTAGCTCTGGTTTGCAGTCCATGAAAGTGACCTCTTTTCTTGTGACTGTTCTTCAGAGAATATGAACAAAGGGAAGATCTCTTTGACCTTCACAAGGAAAATCCAATGTAGCAAGTGGCGTTAATGCTTCATGTTGACCTTAAACAGTTGAAAACTTTAAAGGAATTGTGCTTAAGGTGGGATATCATTGGAAGTGTTAACAAAAAGTAAAGTGGAGGAAAAAGGAGATACAGTGGTTGAGACTTTGACACCATGGCAAAAGCTAGTGGGCAGGGTGGTCAAGATGACCAGCACCCATTCTCGTTGGCCTGGATCAACTCCTGCTATCACCAGACTTTGCTACCGGATGCACCATGGCACAAGGTATGCAAGTAGAGTGCATGAATAAAATAGAGGGGCTTAGATGATTTGCTAAGTGAGCAGGAAGGTGTGAGAGAGAGCAACATTAATTCATAAAGTACTGATGCTTTTGATAAGATAAATTGACAAGTAATATAATGCTCTTTGCCTTTGTGAGAGCACATGGTTCTTTCTGTCACTGTTTGTGTGTGTGTATGTCTTCCATACATGTTTGAGCACAGGAATCCAAAGTTTTGGAGTCCACCTTAAGCAGTGTAATCCATCTATACTTTTACTTAGGATTTTCATCTTTTGTAAGATATGTATTGTTAACAAAGATATTTTGTTTGTTGTTGTTTAAAGCTAGTGGATGGTATTTTTGCAGTTACCTTAACAGTAATCACCAACACTGCTTTGTGAGTTTTTAAGATGATGTTATGCAAATGGGTTATTTTTATAGCTGGAGAGCCGAGTAGCCAGAGCTCTTGCTGGCCATGTAGAGAAGCAGTTCGGAAATCCTCAGCGCCGAGAGATGCTTCTAGAACTTCTGGGAAAACATTATGTGGATACCTACCTCAGCCATGTCAAACGAAACCCACAAGAACTGGTTAGTATTTTCATCTTCTTCACAACCTTCCCTCTTTATATTTTTGATCACATAACAGCAGTAAAAGTGGTTTGTATTGTTCTTAAGCAACTAGCTTACTACATGCTGTCCTATCAACTCAAATTACATACTTGACAAAAGCACAATTTCTAACACGAACCCATGCATTCCAAGTCCTGGTGGGACTGGTTAGAAATCTGCTCTTGAACAGCTTAGTTGGAATAGCAACATAGTAACTGAGCTGGTTCTTGGTCTTTGCTTTCTTATATTGTTTATAGAGGTGTGTTTTCTGTGTTTTTTTAAGCAATGAAACCATTACCTTTTCTGGAATTAATTTCTTTTGTATTTGCAAGTAAACCCCATACCTGTCTGATTTTGAAGTTGACATCCCCACCTCACCTCAAACTTAAATACCAAAATGATACCTTCAATAAAGTGGTTTTCACTTGTTAAAACATACAGCATACATAAAACCCTTGAGTAGGTGGGCATGTAATGTAAAAGAGAAGTGAATACTTCAGTACGGTTGATGAAAATGTTTTTTAAAGTCAGTAGACTGCAGGATTGGAGTAAAGTTAATCACTGAGCATGTCCATACACAATCATGCTTTTCCTGAAAAGGCCATAGGTCATGTAAAAATGTATCTTGTTTAATAATGCTACTTAAACTAGCATATACATAATGGACATAGGTCAGTTTGATCTGGGAGATAACTGGGGAAATGATGTAAATTCCAGGGCAGTTTGAGTGGAGAAGAGTACGAGCGTCTGAAAGTGGAAGCATCCTCTTGGCTTAACAACCAAATGTACCGTGCTGTTAAAGATGTTGGACTTGAAGTCACGTTAAGTGGGGCAGCAGCCAGGTAACTTGTTCTCTTTCCCAAATATTTCTAGATCTTGTCTGTCATGGATAATTGATTTATTTTCAGGAGACTACACTGCTACTTTGAATTTTAATTCCTGTCATGAAAGGTAATTGAATTTACTGAGATATCAGGCAAGGCTAATCACCAGATATCTGATGGATGTCTTTGCTTCATCCATGTGATATCATACCTGATGGTTTCAACCCTTTATGCCTCATATTTAAGGAGGTAGAGATGTCAGCATGGGATCATTTGTCAGTGCCTCAGAGTAGACCTGATCTCTAATAGTGCACAGTTTTCAAAGGGTTATATCTGCCTGCACAGACATCACAACATCATACCTCAAAAGACTGAAAGAGATTCCTAGCACTCAACAGCACAAAATTTTTAGAAAAGGGATTGGGTTAACTTCCATTTTGTTACGCATATGGTGAGGCTGAGTTTGATTATGATGCTTTTATTTTTGGTGCAGTTTGTGTTATATTGATAACAGATTAGCTTGAAGGTGTTGCTCTGTTTTCTTAAAAAGAATAATAATATAAAAATAATAGCATTTATATATCACATTTCCCTGCCAGCAGCATGCTTAGGAAAAGTTGACATAAAAAATCAGTTTACACATACATGCGAAAACATGTACACAGGACTGGAAAGTGAGAAGATACAAAGCCACTCAGTGCACAAAGTATTCCCCAAAAGGTGGGTCTTAGGCCAGACTTTAAAGCATTAAAGTTAGTACTTGTGCAAAGTGATGACTTTACATATTTATTTTCTCTCACTTTTTAAAACTAAATATATAGTGGACAGAAATGGAGATTGTAGTAAGGAAGAAATTATTTTTGGGATTCTGACAGAGAGGAGGCACCTGTACCAAAAGAATATCAAGATTTTATGCAGCATACACACATACTGGTTTCCAATGGTCTGGACCGACAGTTGTACAAACAAGAGCAAGTGCTCAAGGTGACACTTCATACTGCATAACTTGGCATGTGAGCATAGCTGTGGAATGTGTGCACGAGTCAAAAAAAATATTAGTTTCAATAGCTAATTGATGTCCATCAGCTGTTGTTGGACTTACCATTTGTTAACTGTTTGAAAATTAACAAATGAATGAATGCATTAATATTTTATAGAGGACAAGGTGTTTTATAAATATTTTTTTGGTTTTCAAACCTTCAGGAGGAGAAGGAAAAAGAGTTACAGAATCCTCAGAAAGCACAAAATGTAGACTTCTTCAAGGTGCCAGCACCAAGTCGAATGAAGCCAGTCAGCACAATTGGAACTAGCAGTTCTGTTGCATCTGTTCCTAAACCAACATCAGCTCAGATGCGAGGTTTGGCAAGAATTTCTAGTTCCACAATATTTGTTTCTAGAGCTACAACTTAGATATGAACAATGCCACTCAGAATAAAGCTGTTTTCCCTCATTTGTAAACATTATGTCTATTGTTCTTATTATTTTATCTCTTCTCTCAGTTGTATTTTTAATAGCATTTAATTCCTGTTTTATTACTTTCTGATTTACAAAGGAATATGTCTGTAGTGATTCTCAGTAGTACATTGTTGAAAAGCTTTCTTAAGACTGTTGGAATCATTGCAACCACAAAAGCTTCTTTGTGATATATGTATTTTTAATTTAAAAAAGCTCTAAAATAAAAATTGAAGATGTAAGTTGTTACATTTACTAGGCATGATACACACACTAGAGGGAGACCCACCGCCATTATGGGGACATCAGAGTGAAAACATCGGTGCAGCGGTTGTAGCACTTCTTCAGCGAGACCCAAAAAAGTTCGGCCACGTTGTTGACAGCCTCCATGGGCGACAGTTGCCAGGCAGCCTGCGTGCTTACATCTGGGCTGATGTATTGTTCAAGGCCAAACGAAGACATGCGAAGGAAGTGTGAGTGTTTAAGTGGTGAATCTCTTAGCTGACTATTACTATAAAGGCTTGAATGGTTTCAAAATAAAGATTAATTGCAAAAATCTGATTCAGATGCTTATGAATTACAGGTATTCAGAAAAAGTGATACGTGAAAGGTTTGCACGTGCTGTCACCCGTGGGCTGACAGAATTAAAAATCAAGAAGCCCACACAGTCTCCAATCAAGGGTTTAATAGACAACGCTGTTGTAGAGGTAAGTGTCTGCACTGAAATCCTGTAGTCTCCTTCAGGATTGAGAAAAATGCTTTCTCTAAGGTAAGAGGATTGTGCTTGAGAGAAAAAGTGACATTGATTGGAGCAAAGATCGGATACAGTTTTTGAACATGTTCAGCAAAAACAGAACTGCAAGTCATCAACATTTAGTACTTCATCTGCTTGACCAAGTTTTATATCAAATATATGGGTGTGTTTTTCTTTAAAGTTTAATTCTCTCCTTCATTGTTTCATACATAAATCCTGTCTATGGCTTTGTGAGCTGACATCATGTAGCAGTGGAAGGGTGGAATACCTTGGAGTAACAGCCAGCAATAATTTACTGAAACTATCTGCTAAGACTGTCTTCCTTACACTGTCTGCTAAGACTGCCTTACACTGTCTGGTAAATATCTGTTTACTCAAGGCAGCAATGGTATTTGTAGTAGCTTACTCCATCAAGTGGGCTTTCAACTTATTCAATATTTTAATCTTTATGAGACATTTATGCTTATTCTCTAGGCTGTTTATCAAATCAAGGAAAATAAAAGATATTTTAAGTAAGGCTTTGTGGGGATGGTGTGTGCACTCTAGGAGTGATCTGTATGTGCCTTCTTATCACAGACTTACAGCAAGACTGTCAGCATGGTGCCATATAAACACCCACAACATCTCAAGGAAACATCAAGAGCTCTGAACGTCCTTTATGTATTTGACAGAAGTTACGAGTCTTTCCTTGTATATTGGCTTTTCCCACTGCAGATTGCCTTCAGGATCAAGGACCAATACTCAGATGACAAAGGTGTGTCCATTTTTATTTGTACGCATATTTTGTGGAATTGTGTGTTCCTTTGGGTGCATGTCAGTAAACAAAAACTTTGGCTTTTAATAGAGAGAGGATCTGTTGGGGAAAAAGGTTTGGAATTTGAGAGGCATCATGATATAAAGACAAAAATATCTGAAAAACTGGTACTGTTAAAAGTAAAAAAAATTGTTGCACATTGTGACTAAACTGTTAAAACTCATTCAGGTGAACATGTGCTGGAATTAGCAATGTACCTAGATCTCCTCAACGCTGGGTGCTTCCCCACCTGGCCAGAAGTGTTTGCTATTGCTGAATGTGTTATGCAGCAGCTGCAGCAAGAAGACCCAGAATTCCACGACCACCTCAAGAGCATTGCCACCATTAATGTACAAGGCAGCCCTAAGGTGTGTTTTAACAACTGGATGTTGGGTTCAGACACATTTCTTCAAATAATGCCAAACTTTGAATAAATCAAACATCCCAACACTTTCTAATCCTGGTCCCAACCATTATCTAACATTTATTTTTATTAGGCAAGCATGTTGTGGAATTAATTCTTTTTAATCAGGCAAATGCTTGGGAATGAATTTTACATTGAAGAGCAAGAGCATCAAGAAGTGTCTGGGCATGGATTTCATTTTCTGAGACACCTGTGTGACATGCATGCTGTGTCCTCTGTGAAATGTATCCTATGACCTATGTACCATGTCCTGTGACCTGTATGCTGTCTTCTGTGTAATGTATCCTATGAAGTGTGTACAATGTCCTGTTTGCTGTGACCTTCATGCTGTATCTCGTATGCTGTCACCTGCATGCCATGTCCTGTGTTAATCCTTACATGCTGTATCCTATATCCTGTCTTATGGCCTGCATGCTGCATCACATGTCTTTTGTTGTGCCCTTCATGCTGTATCCTATGTCCAGTGTTCTGTGTGCTGCTTCCTGTGACCTATGGGTTTCCTGTTAATAGGAGTTCCTAGTGCAGCTTATTCATCGAGAGAGAGAACAGGCAGAGGCCTTTCTGCAGTCAGTGCCAAACACCTCTCGCAGCATGGACCAATCTGCACACCAGCTTTTGGCTGACCCACTGATCTTTCTTCGCAGGTGGATTGGCGAGGTCTGGCTTGCAAGTGTTTCTTTTTAGTGTTGATGTCACCTCCTTATCCTTATAGATAAGCATAGTTCAGAGAGGGTTAAAGCTCCCTTCTATAATTGTACTATTTCTGACATTTTTACATTACCCTTTACCACAAAACCATTCATTATATTACTGTATATGGTGCACAATATGCTGTGATGCATTATGCATTTTGTCACTGTTGTTACAGAAATATATCACATTAAATTTGTGAATATATATCTTTTGTTATAGCAGTGTCTAACCCTAGCCCCTGAAAACTTTAGTGTTTCCTCTTTGACTGTACCAGAGGACATGACCGTAGGAGATAAAGGGTTACACTAGCTCTTTGACATAAAAAAAGTTGTCTCAACTGAGCTAGTGTAACCTTTATCTCCTATGGTCATGTCATCTGGTAAGTCTCGAAGAAAGAGAAATTACTCTGAAAATTTTATTTTATGAAATTAGATACAGGATAATAAAAGAACATTACTTGAAAGGTTTTTTAAAAAAAAAAATCATAGTAAGCATAATAAAATGCAGACTAGAAATCTGAAGTAAAAATATATTTTGTTTGTTTTTATCAACCTTAGGGGCAGAATTCTTTGGTATGTTTATATGCATTTGTGAAGATTTACTATGGATGAAATGATCACATTCTTGACAGGGTTTTGTCAGTGTGCTGGATGTACCAGGTGTTATGTATGTCTGGGACCAGTGCTTCATGCAGTTTTGGAAACACTCAGTGCTTCAAAATGTGTGCCTGGCACTGCTAGAACTACTGCGTCATTGTTTCATGGAGGCACACGATTACCTCCAAATGAAAGAGGTAATAAAGGCCTAATATGTTTGTACTCTTGACTCTTGATAGTCTGTCCAAAAATGTTAAGGTTGGTTGATCGTCAGTCTTTCTTCATACCATACCATTACCCCAGCATTACTCCTGAGCTATACTGTCAAGCACTGAACTAAAGATATTTGATGCTGCCCTTAAATATTTCTTCTTAAGTTTTATTTGTCAAGAAATATTTTGCTTGTTCTTTTATGCAGGTGTTTCTAAAAGGAAGCATGCAAGCTTTATACAGTTGATGTACAAATGGCCTGGATTCATGTTGAGACTGGAAAGCACCTCACTGGACATTCCCTTTCTGAACCGACAGCGACCTGGGTTTGTCTTCAAATTTTATTTTAATTTGCCCTATGCAGTGTGATCATTTAAAAAAAAATTTATCTTTTTTTTTTTTTTTTTTTTTTGATTTGTACAAATTTCACAAGTTTAAAGTGAGTATTTTTATGTGTGCCATTACTTCCATGTTGGCAATTTTATTTTTGGCCCTCACTTAATTTGGAATGTGATAAAATGGGAGTTGGTCATTTCATCCTAATACCATTTTGCCCCAGTTATTTACCCCACAGTGAAAGCCAATTCATCCATCCACAGATAGGACCATTTTGTCCCAAGACCAAGACAAGCCAGACTGTCTCAAACCCAAAAGATACTAATCACTGATGAAACAAGCAAATGGAAATAGCTTGGACGAACTGACCTTTGCTGTGGGGTGAAACTACTGCATGTCTTTATTAAACAATTAAGTCATCCAAAGTTTCTAAATCCACAAGAAATAAACGCTATCTAGGTCAGTTTCCACAAAAAGAGTTAAGAAAACCTAAAATATTAGCAGAGTGATTTCACCATCAACAAAATCTATGTTAAATCAACAAAATCAATGTAAATGTCATGAATGCATTTCATCAGGACTCCCAGCTCCCGACTTGCCATGCCTCAGTCTCCTAGCTCCACACCTGGCCCTAGCTCACTGCAGGAGTTTGGCATCAAGCACTTGCAAGTGAAACTAATTATTCCAGCAGAACTAGTCCAGCGTGTGAGTTATTTATATCACGGGTTTTTTGTCACTTTGAGTTTTGCCATGATTTATGATCTTTTGATTCAGTAGAAGTGTGGGTTTTGTGGTCTCTGAATGTTTTCATGCAGGATTTCAAGCAAATAAATGGCGTGGAGCTCTTTCTTTGCACCTTTTCCCCAAAATAGACAAATAAGTATTCTAACATCAAGGAAAGGCCAACTGTTTCATGGCTGAAGGGGCTGTGAATCGTATAAATGGTTCACCTTGCCTAGGACATAACATGGGAAGTAGAATAAAAGTTTCTTTCTTCACCTGTTATCTCCCTTAATGAATGCTGTATGCTGGGTGTGCAGAGGTAATTTTTCTGTCACGCTTCCTGGAGACTTTCAGCTCTAAAGTCAGATGCATTGACCACTATGCAGCAGCACTTCACCTGATGGGAGAAATATTTTAGCATAGCCTGATAAATTTTGAGAAACATTCAGGCATAACCTGATAAATTAGAATAGTTTGAGAGTCAAATTATACCTGGTGACTAATGGTTGCCATTAATTGTCAATGTCTATATTAGGAGGCCTGGTTGACTTTGCTGGACCCTGCGGGTCTATGTCTCCACTGCACTATCTACTTTGGCACCATTCAGCTGCAGAGTAAGACCTCCACTACCTCCCCAGTTCTTGTGTCTGCTGACAAAGACAGCTATGGAAACATGGTGTATGTTGTTCGATTCCCCAAGGAGAAGTTTGTGTATCCTAGCTATGACATTGTACAGTATGATGTGGAGCGAGAACTGGGGGCTTCCATGTATGCAGTGATAAGTGTGGAATACAGGCTGCCTTCAACTTCCAAATCCAAAGGTGACTTTGAGTGTTAATTATGAAATGTTAATTATGAAGAGGAGGAAGGATGATGAGAAGTCTGTTGTTGTTAGTTCTTGCTCAAGACACACAAAAATCAATGACCCTTTGTTATTTGCAGATGCAAATGTGGAGGTGCTAGGTTGGTCACGTTTGCCACTGTTTCGTCAGACAATAACTTCAAGAGGTCAGGAAACCTTCATGCTGCTCGAAGGAGAAACCCAGGTTGCTCTGCACCCTGGAAAGATAACTCTGAGTTTTCACACAGCCCAGCCAGCCAGCCCTACTCAGCCATCTGAGGGTGGGTCACTGCTGCGTTAAAGTTTGGCCTTATTTTAGACCCTTTGTTTTGTACAATATCATAGATTTCTATCCGGTCAGAGGTTAACTTAGCACTTTTCTCTCTTTCTGACAGATGTGTTCCTGGGATATAATTCAGAACTTGAAAGTCTAGTGTTCGACCCCAACCGTGAGCCTGTGACTCCACCACTTAGTTCTACACCTCAGCCAAAGCCAGCGACTCAGCGCACACCTCGATTACCACCAGCAGTTCCACCTGCAGACACTCAACAACACAGGTATGTTAGAGCTAGCAAGTAAAGAGTCCAAGATCTCTACCCCAGTGTTTGGAATGCTCACAGATCAAACAGTAGACATAAAGAGTAACGCAAAGCTACAAAAAAGATGAAAAGAAATGGAAATTTGTCTCCCTCTAGCCAGTAAGGCAAAGGATCATCACTCCAGAATCACTAGAATATGGTGCTTTATGGTTCTTAATACAACTGTTTATGTTGCCAGAAAAGTACTTTGTGTTGATTTATGTCCAGATTTATGTTTTTACAAGGCAAAGGTTCATGCTTGAATGGAGTACCATCATTGAGTGAATGCTAGATGTTATGAATATACTTTATAACTTTTACCTATATATATATTTTTTTTAGAAATTTTTTCTTTTCCAGAACTCCCACACAGCCAAAGGTCACACCTGAACAGCCAAAGTTACCACCCAAAAGCGTGACCCCTGCAAAACCCTCTCCTCAGCCCCCTGATCCTGACCCATGGGTGGCCTTCAGTACCAAAACAAAAAATCCTAGCCCTACAACCAGTCGGGATCCCTTTGATTTCTATGTAGATTCAGTGCGTTATATTCCGGACAACGCATCTATAATCAAGGTTTGTTGTTCCAGGGTTTGGAAAATGCTTTGTAAATTCGACATGTAGTCCTTCCCTGATTCCAGCAGCCTCACTGTTTAGTGGGACATCTAGTAGCCCAGCAGTGAAATGTGGTTAATTAGAAGATGCACATTAGCGCCAAAAAGTCTGCTTCGGCAGTGATTGATTAGACATATTGGTGCTAATTGAGGTGGGCCTGAAGGCACACATTGCACGGGGCAGAGCTGAGATGGGATGACAGACATGCTGAAGATCTGATCAGTGACTCTCCAGAAAAAGGTAGAGACAGCTGCCATCTGCAAATTGATACTGAAACTTGCTGTAGAGGGATGCAGTCATTGCATTTGATTAAGCCCATTTAATAAAGGACAAGAATCTGCAGGCTCTCTTCCTGCATCTGGTTGAATGTGTGGGAGAAAGTTTACCACTCACACCATACACCCCCCACCACTTGGTTACACCTGCTTCATATAACTAAACATATTCAACAGAGCTTGGCCCTGTTTGTCTAGTGCATGAGCAACTTCATCTCTAGGATTAACCTAATTCATGGCTAGAGTTAACCATTTTTATGCCCAGACTGCATTTAAACTCATGTCTAGGGTATATACTACTTTGCCACTAGCTAACTAGTGCTAATCCAACGAAACAAACTGACAAATCGTCATTTAGCCTTTTACGTTACAGCATTGATATTTTGGCATATTGGCATCCAGTGACCCTGGAATGATTGCCATTTTGACTATATAATGGTCATTAAGTTTTTGTTATGTTTTTTTAACAAAAGACTCAAACTTCAACTGATGAAAAATAATATGCACTGTCAGTTCCTTGATAGTGTTTTCTGCTCTCTTCTTGTAGGTGACAGGACGTATCTTAAAAGGTGGAGAGCTAACCAGTCTCCAAGACATCCTGGCATTGCCGCTGCTGCAGGGCCCAGCCCGCTGTCCAGCTTTTGATTTTCGTCTTTTGGTGAATAGTGAGGGTAAGCAAGCGAATCCTGAGACACTGCTGCTGCTTCGTGTCTACACTGTGGACATGATCACTGAAAAAGTCGTGGTTGTTGGCAGTTGTCTGCTGAAAGTGTTTGACACCACAAAGAGAAAGGTATGTTGTCTGGAAGTAACGTTTTATCACGATAATAATAATAAAGTTTGGTAATATAGTTTTGTATTTTGACCCTGTGGGCAAACTCACAGTACTTTATACACCACAGCAACCACAGTGGACAGTAGCAAACAATGAGGACAATGTCTGTATGTGTGGAATGGGGAGGGAGAGTTGTGTGTGCATGTGCATACGTGCCTACTTTGGGCTGGGGGTGCATGTATGGGTGGGTGAATGTGTGTGCATATGTACCAGGTTGCATGCACATATACATGTGTGTGTATCCTTGATTATATCAGGATTTTATTTGCATCATGTTTTTTTTTTCCCCTCGCCAATAGTTAGAGATAAGACTGCTTAGCTGGTCCTCAAAAGCAGTCAAGGCTAAAAAGCTAATGATAATGATGGAAGTGGTTTGCCATATAACATTTATAGATTTCTTTTCTAAGCGCTTCTTTATAGTCCAGTATGGTGTAATGGAGGTCTCTTTCCATGTTAAGAACATGTGAGTTCTTCACATTCAGGAAGTAATCTTGTAAGCTGTACTAGTGAATTCAGCCTGTAGTTGAACAGTAGAAATGGTCAATATAAAAAAGTTGAAGTGGTGACAATCTGTGCTGCATAGGAGGGGCTTCTACGTGTCGGAGGTCATCAGCTAAGACTACGTAGTGGCATGCCTGATGTCCGACAGGGCATCAGTAACCTTAAGCACACAGATCTCGATTTTGCTCCTGCTGTCCCAGCCTGCAGCCTTCTGGTGCGGCTTCTGCCTTGCTCCCAGGTAATTCAGTTCATTGCATGGCCAATGTACATCAGAATAAACAAAAGGGCTTTGATTGGGAAACGATAATAATGATGTCCATTAATAGGGACTGAATTAAGAATGGGTAGAAAATTTACATATGGGATTGGTCTAAAGATGGATTATCATGTGGCTCACATGAAGTGGAGATTTTGCTGTGTTTCTGTTGATGCATTTAGGATCCTGTGCCTGCTCCACTGTACAGTTCTGGCTACTACCAATCATCTGACTGCCAACCCACTATATCTGAGCAACGCATCTTTGCAAGCTACACTGAGCACATGGCCTATCCACAAACAGAGCGTGACATGATTTTGAGACTTCAGACTGTGGAAAATAAACAGACAGGTAAAGAAAGCTAGAAAGAAGATTGATTTTGGCTGATGAATCAACATTGCCTGGTATCTCCATAGTGTCAGTTATTGTGCATTTTGTCTTTGAGAGTTTTCTAGTTGTGTAAGTGTGTCATTGTGTTCACAGTTGTAATTTTTTTTTCCTTTTTTCATTGTAGCTATCTGTTACTCTAACAGTTCTTTGTGTTTATTTCATCATGTGGGGTAGCTGTAGTTTTAACAGTCCTGTGTTTACTATATTATGTTAGCTAGATGTTGCTTTAACAGGTGCTGGTGGTAACGCAACCCTATTGAAATGGCTGGAGGACCGCCTGGATATCAAACAACAGCTGCCAACAAACAGGCAGCTGATAATCTGAACCTAATTCAGTGTGTGCGCTATCGCATCAAAACTGGGCTGAAGGTCACAGCCAACAAAGCTTTTCATCTTCCAGGTAAAGAGATTTTATCAGTTTTGAGTCAATTAATTACATTGATATGTATAATAAATATACTAGTATAAATAATAAATCAGTTATAAATTCATTATAATTTGTTCACCGTGTGCTGCTTAGTCTGCTGCAAAGTTTGTTAGGGTTTTTTCCCCTTTAATTTTTTTTTCTTTCTCAGTGAAATAAGATACAGCTTTGCAGATCAAGAGGTAAAGATGTGTTCTTGCAATTTTATCATGGTGTTGTCTACAAGATTGTGATTGTGTCTGATTTTTGAATTATCCCTAGATGGCAAGTACATCATCTGTGTAGCTCAGGTGGCACCAGGTGCACAAGCATGGCGTATGTCTCCCTCAGAGGATAATTTTGGCCGCAGTGATCCATTATATTTTACAAGGCTCAAACTTGGTGGACTGCTACAGGCTCCTGAATGGGAAGATGAGCCCCAGGTATTACCTTTTACTTGATAGGCTACTTGTAATATGACTGGGTACCTTTAGGATTTACATGTAATATGACTTCATATGTGTAGCATTGTACACCATAAAGCCAGGCTGACCTTGCTTTACAAACAAAAAACTGCAACAAAAATCTTGCGCCTCTTTCAGTGAAGTTAATGGAAGATTTTTATTATTTGTCTGGATTAGATCCTTCTCATAGATTACGATGACCAAGAAGTAAAACAAATAAACCACAAACTTTCACATTAGATCTGTTTCAGTTATGTGTGTAATACCTAGGCATTAGTAAAATGCATCAAGCCTTCTATAAAGTTGCATCACAATATAAATCCATTATTATTAGAAGATGTGGGATAATTTTTGTCTTTTTCATGCATATTGAAGTATATCTCTGTGTGTATGTGTGTGTGTGTGTGCACATGTGCATGTCTGTCTGCATGCCTGTATGTAGATTTTGCATCCGTTTTATGACGACAACAGTGTGTTGTTGGTGCGACTACTTGGTATACCTGTTGGATACAGTCCCACTCCTGACCATAAGACTGCAGGTATCCTGACCTCTAGCAGTGGACATCCTCTAGAATTTAAAAAAGAACACATCATTGGTTGGACAGTGGTGCCCATTTTTGAGGGGTGAGTTTGTGTGTGTGTGTTGGGTGGGGGGGTGAAGTTGTGGTGGTGGATGGGTTGTTTTTCTGGGTGTGTGCGCTAACACATGTGTACATAAGACTTGAAAAATGTGGTGACTGTTATTACTACTACTCTTATTATTACTTTGTCAGCCTTGCCGTACAGACAGGAACTCATCATGTCCCTTTGCTTACTGGTGACATATCAACAGAGTTGCTGGAGGAACTTAGAGTGTCTTCTGCTAAAGATGTTCTTAGTGGACGGACTTGGAATAAAGGCTCTAAACATGTGAGCTTTTGTTTGCATATTTTGTGTTCCTTAGTCTTGTTTGACCAACACTGGGACATGTTTTCTTGATCATTTGTATAATTATATTTGCATTTCACATTCAAAGGGTGAATGGAAGTGTCAAGTTAGTTTACCTAATTTTTTTCTTTCTCTCTGATCTCATTGTCTTTGTTTGGCATGCTATTATCATTCATTTATGTAATTTTTTTTATCTGACAGTTCTTTTTCTTCAATATCCTTACATTTAGGGTACACATTTCAATTTTGTTTTTAACCTGTGACCTCAGGAGGCAGCAAGCCTGGCAATAACTCTTTGGGATGCTCATTATGAATACAGCCAGCTGCCTGCAGTACCTGTGAGTATGCACAGCTTTCAGTTAAACAACAAAATCTGCTGAGGGAGTCTGGGGAGATGGAAGGAAGAAAGATTGATAATGAATAGAATAATGTTTACTAGATAGTACTCCTCCATTGCTTGATTCTATCTAAAGATTATGTTTACTAGATAGTACTTCTGTAACGCTGGGTACCAGCTAAAGATTACCTGCCCTGACTCCACCCTAATGTTATCTGCTAGGCACCACCCTAACTAATCTTGTCCAGACACCATCCTATTATCACTTGCCTAGACACAACCCTAAGATCAGAATTCTTTTGCATTTTTATAGTGTGTACATGTTGCATGTTAAAATTGGCATCCCGGATACTGTCATTCCCTCCTCCCCTAGTCCATAATCCAAGTATTTTTTCTCTTTCTGTTTTTTTCTCATATCGTAGGGAATGCCGTATACTTTAGACAAATCAATCAAATATTCCTTTTGTTCATATCAGATATACACAGCTCTAGAGGAGTCTGTGGGAGATGCACAAGCAATTCAAGCAGCACGTGATGCTAGTGCAACAGCCCTTGGCCCAAAAGTCCAGGATATCATCTTGGAGGCCTTACCACCCAAGATTAAGAAGCAAGGCATCAAGGGCACCATCTTCATCAAAGAGCAAGAGCATTTTAAGAAAGTGGCTTCACAGACAATGCATTCCCTGGCTGTGAGTATTCTGGACTAGTGGTGCAAATGCTTACTTGACACTAAGGAGAGTTGATGGTAATGGCAGGAGTGGCATTGAGATGATAAGTAAGGGTGTAAGATTTGTTAATACCGCCCTAGGTTAGATGTGGTAAGGAAATTATTGGATGTTTTATGTTGTATTCAATTTTATATTAACATTTATTATAAACCCCAAAAATTGAGATGATGTAGCTGCAAGCAGTGATGACATACCTAGTTAAGTAATTTACTGAAAGTGTAATTTCTTTAATAGTGCTTCTCTTTATTCTCAGAAATTCAACTTTTATTTGGGTGTGTGCAGCATCATGCCACGACTTCTGCAACAGTGGTTTATTCTTTCTTTCAGGAACGTGCAGTGGCAGAGGGAATTATACATCAGTATAGCTACCATAGCGGCAGTCCAGCAGGATTCTGAATTGATTAAAAGTTTTCACCAAGTTTCACAAACCTGGAGACATTCTGTGTACATTCTGTGTGAGACAGCTGAGTTTGCAGCCCTCACAAGATGCTGGATTTGTGAGACAATCCCTCCTCAAATGCAGAAGAACCAGCTGCTCCAACAAGTTGCCAATTCCACCTGATCTCTCTTTGTCAGCTCATGAAGTGTGTAGTTTACACTTCAGCCAACTCTAATTTCACTTATTATATGGTAGGACTAAAAATAGTGATCTTGCAGAATGATGGCAGTGGGTCTCTGACTTCTGCTGTGTTCAGCATTTATGAAGTGTTTTTTTTGCTATTAGTCATTTCTCTGTGTGATTCTTAAATGATTATGCATGTGTACCTATAGTACCTACAATGGTGTAGAGGGCCGGCTGCTTTGCTGTGATATAGTCTTAGTTTCTAGCCCAGTATAAAACGCCAATTTAAAGATAAAAAATAATGGGGAGGGAGTGGCGAGTGGAGGGTGTCTGTGAACAAAACAAGCTTTGCAAATGATCTTTTGATGGATTAATTTTAGTTGGAATTTCCCGTGCAGAAAAGCCTTTACACGGTTGACATAAAACATTTTCAATTTGGCTGCCAATATGCATTCCATGTTTCCAAACTGTGATGGCATAGCTAGACAAAAATAAACAAGCCATAGACACTTAACGTCTTTTCCATTTCTGGGCATTGATAAAAAAATTAATAACATGGTCAAAATATGCTTTTGCTGTTTAAACTAGAAAATTTTTTTTGAGTTGCTGCTTTGTCAGGGGTATCCACTGATGCAACTCCA
This sequence comes from Pomacea canaliculata, assembly GCF_003073045.1. Lineage (NCBI taxonomy): Eukaryota > Metazoa > Mollusca > Gastropoda > Architaenioglossa > Ampullariidae > Pomacea > Pomacea canaliculata. Next base: position 27,043,120 of record NC_037593.1, read on the forward strand.
GGAGACCTTTCAACAAAGCAAGATTTATCTTTTGACATCCGTACATTATGTAAGTAGAAGGGTGGCAGCTATCTTACCTCACCAAGTTGGTGTATCATCATCATCACAGGACACAGTATAGTGTAATGTGTTTAAGATTAAATATTTATTTCAAGCTCATTGCTACATTCTTTTTTCCTTCATCTTCAATGCCTTTGTTAACATGCAGGGATCAGACTGTTACATATAACCTATAGTAGTTGTTGAACCATTGGGAGAAAAGTTCTTGTGCTATTCACTTGGGAGAATATTTATAACCTTAACAAAACTTTCATACCTGTAAAAAGGTTTTTTTCATACGTTGTCTCTTATTGATGTTAATAACTTTTGTTTAGTCCGCAAGAGTTTTTGATTGGCACTTCAGTCAAATGCAAATTATTATCATGAGATTTACTGTATATCAGACATTGAATGGCGCCTATGGCACCTGAGTCAAATGCAATTTAATATTAAGAAAAATCCATTTTGTGCTTACCAACAGTATGTCAGATGGAAAGTATTTTACATACACTGCTGTAATTATTTGCAAATTTTCTCATGCAGACATTCTTGAGTGAAAATGTTTTGTTCTCTTTCATTTCTTTTGCCACCATATTGCTCCAGTTCTTCATCCTGCCATGTCTGTGTGTGTAAACAATACAAATAGTGATGATGAATGGTCTAATAGAAAATATTTTATGTTGTTAGAAATTGAAAAGGTATGAAATTAAACAGCATTGCCATTATTTTACAGTACACCAGCATTTGTACTGCACATGTTTTATGCATAACCATGTTACAGATCAGTCACGTGGGCATTTTTTTTTTTTTTTTGCGCCATACCTATAAAGGGGTACTGATGTTTAATAGTTACATAGAAAAAAATATTGTTTGCATGTTTGTAAAGAAATAAATAATTTCTTCTTCATACATATTTGTCCTCATACTAAGAAAGAAGATACCAGATATCTATGTTTTTAAAATCTAGCAAGTTTTCAAAACTGTGAATCTAAATGAAGAAATAGGCTGTGGTGGTGGTTTGACACGATGCACTTTGTTTACCTCCTGACATAAGAAGATCTTGTAGATTAAAAAAAATCTCCCAAAAGACCGTATTTAAGGTACTAGTAGGTTTTTTTCATAAGGTTTGGGTATAGCTTAGTGCAGGATAATTTTTCCCCAAATCTCTCCTGCTGTTCTTGAGATACTTGCCTGCAAATATCTTGCATAGAAGGAAGTCAACAACACAGACGTTAGGATAGTGCATGGATACATTTATGCAGTGAGGGCCTCAGCCAATGGGAGAACTGGCAGCATGTTAATTAGTTTTGTGCATAGCAATGTTTTTAGGCATGTGTCTCAAGAATGAAATTGGGGTATCTACCCAGACTTTGGGGAATAGTGTCTTGCACCAAGCTTTACCTAGTCAATAGGGAAAATTTTTTCACCCCACTAGTTCTTTAATAGTGTTCAACTAGCTGGCTAGTTTGAAAAAAAGAATTGTTGAACAAGAGAGACTAATAATAATCAGACACCTTATATATATATATCAAACTTGTATAACTTAACTCAGGCTCACAAGACTTGTACAAACCCTACCTACCTATACAAATTGACCCCAAAAAGTTTCCTGCAACAACTCTACGTTTTCAGCTATAGACACCTCAACTGTCTAAGGAAACAAAACTACAGTCAGGCCCAGTGAGTAAACAGTGTGAGTTATCATTTTCATGATTTCATGAGGGGAAGGCTAATAAGAAAAACAAGATTAATGAGAAACAAGACAGTATGTTCAAATGAGATGGAGCATCAAATGCAACATGGCTGTTACACATAATAATACTGCATTGCCATGTCACCAAAAACAAAACTATAGACTAAATTTTAGTTGTATTTCACAGATTTATTGTATATAAATTGCAGAAAACAACAAATTCATGAGCCTTAATATATGGTTATTGTATAAAATATATTCCTTTGATAAATATTTTCTCACCTTCACATCCAAGCATATGGAATTTACCATGTGTATCTCCTGATCAGATCTCAAATTATAAAACAGCCTCCAAAACATGCAGATACGCATAACAGACATTTGATCTTGGTAAAAAGCGTGGATATTGTGCATCACCGAAAAAAGCTCTACAGTGCATCGATCTATTATTTTGACAAGAAATGACTTTGAAAACAACTGTCAAATAGTCTTTAAATATTGCAAGCACACTACACAGAAGATAATAAATTTGTAGTTCTGACCAACCAATAGTGTACCATTTTAAAAACCAGGATTCCTCTTGGAATCAAAATGTTCATTATTTTTACCACACACATAAAAATAGGTGACTGTGAGATGAGTTGGAAAGCAAATTATGCATTTGCATTTTTTGTGCATGTGCATGCTTTAAAGTTGTGGTTGAATGTGCAAAAAAGTGGCAAGCACAATAGTCTATTTCCATGGTGATTGCAGGATTCCAACTGCCCAGATTTTTTTTCCAACAGCTGTGAAGCTTTTGTGCACATGCCCTCTGTATTCTTAAAGTTTCCCTAAAGACTCTTTGTTTTTAAATTATTTATTTCTGGCTTTACTCCGATACAAAATAATTCCAGAGGGCTGGGGAGGGGTTGCATATATGCACCTGCATCTTCATGTGTGCTCAAGGGAGGATACCTATGTGTTTTCAACTTCTTGTGCTTTATTTTTCTCTTCCTTTTCTTTCAAAGAATCGACAGCTGTCGTCCAGTGATGCAGTCTCACTGCCACCTGCATCTCAAATAGACGTGGCTCAGTTGGTGACATCTCGTCTGAAGTCAGCTGACTATCATTCTTTTTTGATTTAGATTCAGGCTTTTTGTCCTTACCTGCAATACGTTCAAATGCTCAGAATGAGATGCTTTTACTGTTTGAACAGAAAATAACATTTGTAGAGTTAATTGTCTTTCTTCTTTGACTGTACCAAATGACATGACCAAAAGATAAAAAGGGTTTCACTAGCTCTTTAACCATTGAAAGTTGTCTCCCTGGTGATGAGCTAGTGCATGCCTGGCATGTAGAGTGCTCGCCTGGTCAGGTGACCAATATACATTACCCTATAACAAGTATTCTTATTGTTATCATGCATACACACACATATAAATAATGTTAACTCAGTGCAATATCGTATCTTGTTATCTTTACCACACACACATTACCTTATAATAATTCATATCTTACTTATCTTTACCACACTCACACCACCCTATAACAATAATTCTTACCTTTCTTATCATCTTTGATCTTGCCTTTTTTTGTGTTTTTACTGCTACCCCTCAAAGCCTGAAATGATAGTAAATATTGACAACTTTTAAATGAATAAATATACTTGACAAAATAAATCTCTACATTTTCAGTTCTCATGAATATTTTTATCAACATCCTCAACTAAAACTTACTGCTTGAACCCACTCTGACAGGGCAAGTAGTGTTCAATGACTAGCATTCCCTTCTTATTGATTTTAAATGCAAGGTTGTCTGATCAAAAGTGACCACTAAAAAGCACTCACTGGTTGAGGTTGAGGTGATCATACAATACTATTCTTGTACAATCAAAATTTGTTATGAAAAAAGAATCCCAAATATCACCTTAGCATCTTCTGAGTTGTCACTGGCTGGTGTAGATTGTGTGGAATCCATTTGTTTGGTGAACACAGAAGAAAACTCAAATTCGCCATCCAAAAAGACCGTCAGAGGGATGTGGAAAGAAGCAAGAGTGTTGAGCTGTGGAGGTTCTCGCCGCAGCTCCTGTGGCGAAGTTTCTTTCTTTTTCTTTTTGTCAGATTTGGTGGGTGGTGACTGTGGAACAGTCACAAAATGTATAAAACAGTCAGAATGTATCTTAATGCTTTTACAAGTAACTTTAAAATTTACAGTGTGTCCACAGACTGCATTATATTATGTTTGCATAACATGACCAACAATGGCAGAGAACAGGTGAAGCAAGAAGTGTTTTCCAGCATGACAGGTACTTGGAAGGAAAATACCAAATGGTGTAAGTGTGTTTGTTTGTGTGTGTTTGCATGCGTGCATGTGCATGCCCATAAAAGGTGTCTATTGACTAACCGTTGTTTTCTTGTCCTTTGTACTAGTAGGTGAACAGGCATTACATTCTGGCTCTACTGGAAAGCACAAAACCTGTGAATTATCATAGCTTTTATTACTGTACATTACAGTGAGAATGATAATGTCATGATAATGAAGACAGAGGCTATGACAAGAGTGATGGTAATTGATGATTGACTGACAGATGATGATAATTAATTGAATGATTGATTGTAATGAAGGATAGAGGACAATGATGATGGCACTGGCGGTAATGGTGACTGATGATGAATAATTGGCGCTGGGAATGGGCTTAGCACAGAGTCAAGACCTATCTCTGTGCACTTTATAGTAGACAAAGGGATCCTAAAAGTGGCTGCTCTCAATAAAGTCTTAAATAATATTGACAAAAGCAATTTTTCAAAACCTTTTTCAACAAAGTTTCACTGATTATTGTGAACAGGAAGAAAAGGTTACATAATAATCCTGTACCTCCAGACAACAGCAGGATAATGTTTAGGATACATGATGAAATCATGTTTGGTTAGCAAAAATAGATGACATTTGCTTCTAAAATAATAGGAACAATTCTGAAGTCCCAGAAATGAGAAGGCTCCCAGATCTCAACTCACCACCTGCTCTATAACTGAGATGTTCATGCCTTGCTTGAAGAAGTCTCTCAGAACAATCAGGTCATCTCGCACCAAGTTTGTCTGCCAGTTCATTTCTATCACCTCAGCCCATGGCTTGGTGTCTGTATTGACTGGTGCTAGCTGTAGACAGTGTTCTCCCGTTGTGACCTCTTGACCTTCTCTTATTTTTTCTTCTTCCCCACTAATGCCTGCAGAAACACCTGATATATAATATATATATCTTTAATTGATAGGCAGAGAGCACCAAACATGATGACATGGTCTAATTAGTCTTTTTACGAGGCCAATGCAGACCCTCTCCACCACCTCACATTAAAGATATGAAGTGATTTTAGAAAATTCTCCCCCAACACAACACTGGGATAATAAAATCACTTATTCAAGAAGAAGTACAAAGATATTCATGCCTACCAGACTCCTGTGGAAGTGCTGAAGACAAGTTGTTAACTCGCTTTATCTCGGGTTGCCCTCCAGGTGTGTGAGCTTCTGAGGTTTGAGAATACCCCATTATAGCCGACTGCTTTAGTACGCCAACACACATGCACACATAGCACATATCCATTAACTGCATGTTATTGATGGTGACAGATCTATTATAACATTACATCCATTTGGTATCTTAGTAATCTCCACAGGTGTGGCTATAGCATGCAAAACTAAGAAACCTATTGGAATTCTTTGTGCAAAGCACTGAGACAGGGGGCATGTGAAGTACTGTACAAACAGCAAGCAGCAGATGCATTCACAACACCTGAAGCTTTTAGAACTTACATCCATGATGAGAAACAAGTGCCCACATGGCATAGAAGAATGCATGAGAGTTGTGTTTTTTGCACATGGAGACAAAAACCAAACTATCAACTAAAGTTTTATCAGAAAGATGCCATCATCAGTGTAGTTTTTCTTTCTGTTGATCTAAAGACTGGGTTAAGAAAAAAAACTTTCTATCATCCCCTCAAAAATAATAATCCAAAACATAACTTACTGTTTCTAAAGCAGAATCATGATGTTCCGATACTGTTCTGATATCCTCAAGGTCATCGTGTAGGATGTGAAATATGCTCGCCTGATTGCTGTGTTCAGCAGGGAACATGAATTGCACAAAGTAGAGACGCTCAATCACAGGAAATTCGGGTTGATCATCAGGATTCTGAAACAAGACATGGTGCTTATCAAACCACAAATTCAAAAGGCAAAAAGTCCAATATCCTAGATATCAATTTTTTTATTATTGTTCTTTTTACCTTTTTATAATCTAAAGAAGACAAATGTTTTATTTTCATGGTAGGTTCAGGAAACAGAGCTGATTGGTGTCTGCTATAAACAAGAAATATTATTGCTTATAACTTTAAAATTAGAAAACTTTTTCTATTCTGTGTGATTAAATATATCTTGTTAGTCAGAAGAGCATGTCTGTTTTTTCAAAAGAGATTCACACATTTTGTTTCCAGAAGTAAAACCCCTAATGATTTATAATATTAGTGACACTAAAGGTGAAGAGTAAGGATGAGGCAAAACAGTTCAGACAATTGTAATTCATGGTGTGATGGCACATACAGTTACATCCAACATTTATAGTGCTTTATATATGAATTCAGGCTCAAAGCACTTTACAAACAGGCACACACACACACACCTTTTCAGGGTAGGTATAAAATGAACATTTCATATATGGACAATCACATGCACACAACATGCACAATACAATGTACAAAATATATAGAGGGCAGAGAAAACCACCAATGGTCAGCCCTGTCACAGGTATCACATCCACAGTGTAACTGAGTGGTGGGGTTTTGGCTAACAACAACCGTCCAGCACTCAAATAAAAGCAGGAACCGTCAGCAGGTGCAACCGTTTAATGTACGGGCTAGAACCATGGCCACGGCTGATCTACATGTCAATGCTCGATCCTTCCCCGATCCGCCGTTTTTCCTCCACTGCCTTTTTCTTAACGTCTTCCTTTTTTGTCGTCACCTTATTTTGACATCACACCTTATGTCATTTGCTTAAGGAACTTCCGAAATGACATCAAGCCCACTACAACAGCATGGGATGTCGAAGCTGAGATATGAATAACCTATGGCACTCAATTCTCGCTGGGAGATGCTTTAGTCATTGCGTCACCAACCTCCTCGAGGAATGGTTTCTAGGAGATGGGATATGGCAGAGTAGAAATTAAGTGACAGTGGCTAAAGGAGATTTTTTGTTAAGTAACAAAGGTTGCTAGTTACTGGCTGCAAAAGGCAGAACAAAATACTTGCAAGCCACAGCTACACTGTTTTATGTGAATACCACAAAGGCTAGGTTTACTAGTTTCCAATAACAGTAGGTAAAATGAAAGATTTAGCATTAATTTAACTCCCACTTTTTTGTATTATTCCTTTGTCTCTATACTGCAATTCAATTGTAGGAATCTGGTACCTTGACTTCTTCAGGCACAGGCAAGCCTTTCAAATACTTCACTTCCAGCATAACTTTAGCCTCATCAAGAATGTATTCTGCAATAAGAACGTGTAAGAAGAAATAGATAAATGCAAAGAGAAGGTATACATAAAAAAAAAATCACAACTTGTCCAACATTAATATCAATTGTGCAACCACTAACTTGTGCGCGTATTACTGGACAGCTTGCAGACGATTTTTCTTCCAGTTAACTAGAACGAGGCTGGTGTGTACAAAGCTTCTGGTTTAGTCACAATCATTAATTATTTAGGCTCTCCAAAACTAACAATAGAGAATGTTTCAAATGGCTAAGAGTTGGTCTCAGCAGACAGATAGCAGTCCACCTATACACATCCGTGATGCATTGATATCTGTTCCATTCTTTTAGAAGCACATGATTCTACTACCCACCTCTTCTTCGTGCCAGCCCCTTGAAGTGATGTTTCTCATCAGCAGATATTCGGATATCATCAAGAATAGTCAAACAATGAAGATTGTCAATGATGTATCCTCGATAACCAGGAATGAGCTGCAGTTTCCCATGAAAAAAATAGAGCAGATGACTGTTACTTGAAGTAAACGGGAGGCAACGCCATAAAACATTTTTTTTTTTAATGATACTAATTGAAATAGAGAGCACAAGTATTTCTGAATATTCTCATACTGTATATACTCACAGTTAAAGGATTTCCCGTCAGGACAAGGTATCGAAGTTTGGGTAGGGTAGAAAATTTTTGTACAACATCCAGCAAGTCAGTCAGGTTGTTGTTGCTCAGATCCAAGGACAATAAAGATGGCCTGTGGTAAAATGATACTTCTTCAAAGTAGCCTTGCCATGTTTTATGGACTTCAATCAATGGATTTCTACAGAAATTTATGTTTTACTTATAATGTGAAACAGGTTTTATGCAGTAATGTTTTGTGTTCTTTTGATGTAGGTTGTTCCTGCAAGCTATCTATTTTCATTGTTTCTTTGTTTAAACTTTGGTGGAGAAGATGAGTAGAAAGGTGAGGCATACAGATTTCTCCCTCTTTTACTTTTTTAATCTTATTTTTAGGGCCACTTAGCTGTCTAACAATGATCAAGCACAGCTGCTAATATGTGGGCCTGTCAAGATAAACCAAATGCTAACATGGGTATCATCATGATAGCAAACTAACTTCAGGTACTCTAATGTTAACACTGGGTGCTCTCATAGTAACATGTTACCACCATATACTCATGGTAATGTGGTACCATGGGGTGCTCTGATGCTAATACTGAGTGTTTTCATGGTTAACACTGAGTGCTCTCATGGTAACATATGGTACCACCGGGTTCTCTTATGGTAACATGGTACCACCGATTGCTCTCAAGCAATAACTTACATTCTCATTCAGTCCTCTCTCTTCTGGCTGTATTCCACCTTTTGTACATGAAGCTTGACCTTAAAGTATTTTTACCAATGTTGGGTCTGCAGATTGTGAGAGTGTAAGTGTAATAGTATGACAACAATTTACATCAAATTCATGTACACTGTACTTAATTTCTAAGTGGTCACCAAAACAAAGTTGGTATGAAGTGTTTTCCTAAAGATTGCATTAGAAAGAAAATATTAACAACATAAATATGTCTTGCTTTCTCACCAAATATCTCCTGTAATGTAGTCTCCAATGAAGGATATATTGTTGTACCCAAGGCCTAAGTGTACAAGCAGTGGTGGGTGTGTACTTAATGCAGAAATGTCACTGATCTTGTTGGCACATAGCTCCAGCATCTGAGAGAGTCCAAAAAAGCTTGGTAGACATTGATTTCTAAGGTAAAAGTGTTATTTATTATTTTGTTTACTGTAAGAGTCTCCATTTTTTGTTAAAATCAAGAATACCAGTTGAAATTCATCTGGAAGCAGTAAGAGATCTGTTGTGCATAAATGAAGATGTCTAAGTTACTTCCCCTATTCTGAGACCTGACTATCCCTAGTCTGGTAGCAAGATGACCACCCCAACCCAGCGAATTTTTAGGTGGCAGATAAGAGAATGGCCTTCAGCTACAGAGGTTAGCTGCGAAATAAGCCTGATTTTCCCTGGATGAATAAACAGTCACTGACCAAACGGCAATGTTCCCACCATGAAGAGGGTAGCAGGTGGTACTGCTACCCACAGTAGGAAATACCCCATATGTCCAATGACAGGTCCACCACTTGATAAAGAGTGACATCACAAGCAAGCCTGGATCTGGGGTGGGATCCCAGCAACAATTCCCCCCCCCCCAGGTGTTCACAGACAAGGATGCACAGGCCATGAGCTAAGGGCAGGTAGTCCTGAAAATAAACTCAGGCTGAAGAGACCTGGAATTCTGCATGGATGACATCTATAAGAAAACTAGCAGAAAGGTGGAAGAACAGTTAGGCAAATTGATCACCACCCAGTACTTCTTGTCATCTCTGGAAGTATGGCATCAAATCTCCCCCCTACCCAGTTTACAAGATGGAATTATAAGAGGACACAATGAGGACTCTTTATTGTGGGCACCAACGAGCTCACAACAACATTCACAGTGGAAGGAAGAAGCACAATTATGTCAATAATTTTTAACAACATGAAGGCAGCCAAAGATACCATCCCACCAGGTGGGAGAAAGAGCTACACACCACACTGGACAAGTGAACTACAGACAGCACATGAAGAGCTCAGCAAAGCAAGAGAGCAGGACGTGACCAACCCTAGTCAAGAAAGCAATATCAATCTGCAGGAAAAGATATCAAAGTTCATAAGAACTAAGCTAAAACAGAAAAGAAGAAACTGAATAGAAGAGACTGCAAGCCTTGACATCAAGAGGGACACCATCAGGTTATAAAGACTAGCCAGAACACTGAAAAAGCCAAGAAAGTGACAAGACCAAAAAAAGAAAAGAAAAAAAAGGCATGTACATCAAACACAGAGATAGCAATGACGAAAGACACCACTATGCAGGGCCAGCTTATCTGTGAGGTAAGCTCTCCCCTCACTGCCTTACCTCCCTGAACCATTAAGAGATCAGGCCCCCATTCAACAGCTGGGCCATCTAGGGGAAGTTTGCTGGGGCACACGAGTATTGAACTGGCTAGTCGACATGCTTCCAGTCCTGGACACGAGTGGTACTCTAACAACTTTGCTACTCACCTTCCCCATCTATCTATCCATATACCTGACTACATCAAGATAACAGCCAGCTAAACATTTTAATGAAAAATTCTCAACCTGGGAATTCAACCAATGTTGAATCTACATACAATGGAAATCCATTAGTCAATAAAACATAACTTTACCTGCAGAGATTTTGGCAAGTATCTAGCATTCACTGTATGAATATGATTTGCAGTTAAAACCAGTTCTTTGAGGTTGCACAATTTTAGCAATCCCTCGTCCAATCTGTCACCTGAAGAAAAATGAATGAACTGGAATGTGTTGTTAAAATGCTTAATGTGAACACTGCCTACTTATATGCATCCTCTATACAAAAAAACCACATTCATTCCATTAAAAATACACATAAGCAGTCAGAGGTAAACAAACAATGCTGCATGATTTCTTGATGTCTGATCATCCACATCATAGTCACAAAAGTATTTCATCTGTAGATATGAGTATCCAGGTAGACAGGCCAACTAATGGTAATTTTGCCTGATCTCTTCCATGCACCAATCAGTCTTAATGCATACTTTACTGAATCACGAAATGGTCTTGCAGTCAGTTTATTAATCAAAGTGACTAAATTCTGAAATACTTTCTAAAGCATAAAAAGTATAAAACATTTGGCTTACCCCTCTGTCTATGATCTTCAGTGTTTGAAAATGACAAAGCACAAACTGCTTGTCAATGAGCCAAGGGGACCTCACAGCAATGGCACGAAGTGCTTCTGCTTCATTGCTCCAGGTATAGTCAAGATGCCAAGGTGAGATATTTGATGTCACATAATCTTGTAGATTACCTGTCTGCTCTGCCTGTGGTCCAGGGTCTTTTCACAAAACAGATCAATGCATAACCAAAAATAAATTTCTACATCCAATTAAAACTGTAATATGATAAAACATACTTATTTTGGGGGGTTCTTTGTTAAATCTTGTCTTCTCTAAATTCAAGTTTTACCTGTATGTAATGACAAAAATATTAAAGAAAAGCAACAATAAGAAAATAACAAAAAGGATATATTAGCACTTTTCTTGAGCAAACTCTTTTGTCGGAAAATACTAATGGAGAAGAAGATAAAAAATCTGCATCACATTTCTGTTGTGTTGATGGAGGTATCTTTGGCTGCAGTTTTCCTGATATAGATGGCAGAAATTTTGTTCGTGGTACAGGAATGTGCGGGTCTGGTTCACGCTGTACATTATTCATGAGAATAATAATATTAAAATATATCATTTATAACTGATCAAAATACAATTGTATTATACTCCATAAAAAATATATATAAACTGTAAAAGTAAATTGTTGTTACCTTTATGTTGGGAATGCCATCCCTTATATTATAATATATAATAATACTAAGCATAATTCAAAGATTACCACAAGTACTAAGAATTCTATTTCGAAAAATGGTCAAATCTTGTTAATCAAACTCCTGCTGTTCAATTTTTTTGCTACAGCATAAAGGCAATCTTAGCCACAGGTATCTCAAAGATCTTGATCCCCAAATTTGATCTGAAAAGTTGATTTTGGTACTGCCAGTTGTGTCATGGCTTCACAAGTAATTTTGCATTATGAACAGTATGTTGAACATTTTGCATGCCAGACTTTGTTAGCCAATTTGAAGAGTGAAGTAGTCTACATTTTGAAAGCGAAGAGGGACAACTAAATTTTAATAATAATATAGTAGTCTTAATAAGAATGTTTTCTATCACATAATCACGTTCACAACGAAGCATACTCCCAGAGCTTAAGACAAGTAAGTGACATGGACCAGAATACGAAGTACTGAAGGAAAAATAACTACGCAGATAAGTAATAAAAGACAAACATATATAGAAGACACAATTAAAAGAGGAATCAGAGAATAAACAGTAATGATTTTAAATAAGCAGCACAAAATCTATTACACACTATTTCCGCAGACTACGCAGCCTTCCTCAAAAATTATTTTATTGCTATCAAGCAAATAAACACATCCTCTTGTGTTAAAAAGCTGAAGAATGGTTGTAACAAGCTCACTCTAGCGTATCTCGACTCTCTCCTTACCCAAGGTCCTAGTCCACACGGAAATTCTTTGATGCAAAGAGTCTTCAGCTGATTCTCAAAGGCTCTAAACGCCCGGAAAAGTCTGAACACCTGCTTCCATTTTGCTTTTGTTCCTTTTTAGGGCACTAATGTGTGCAACATTTCGAAAGTATTTATACTACCTCGGAAGACAACAAATCGACGCCATTGCAAGTCTTGTTGATACTTCCGCTGTTAAAAAACACCAAAATTATTACTCGGAAAGAGTAAAGACGTCCACAAACACATTTAATATAGATTTATTATTAATCTAATACTAGTGGCATTGTAGATCTTAATTTTATAACTAGTTTTTAGTAAATATACGTAAACAATTTCTTTTTAAACTAAATTTTTAAACTAAACTAGTGAATTATCTTTTTTTAATGAACTACAATGGAGACCATCCCGTATTCAGTCAGCGACTAGAAACCACTGAAGTAGGACGAAGGGCGATACATGCATGTAATAGATTACGACGTAAACCTTATTGATTTACTATGCCACTTGAAAATCATCGAGTGACATATTGTTAGTGTCACAAAATCGCGGGATCAAGAACCAAATGCAAACGCGATCGTCGACGGATCGCTCTGAATCCAGCGACAGTAGTACATCGAGCAGCGAAAGTAGATCAGCAAGCAGTCCTCCCAAAAGAGAAGACATTCAATCAGAAAAGAACTCTAGTCAAGAAAAGGTCTCGTTCCTCCAGAAATAGAAAGAAGAGGTATGCAGAGACTATTAGCTAAATATTATGTTATAAAGTAGTAGCTTGTTTACATTCAGTGATGTAATAAACGATAAACACTTTCTGTCTCTTCCCAGCCTTGCATGCTCTATCCACCATGTGGCTGATCTAGGACACAATATTTCACTCATCTTTGATAATGCAGGGCTAGATAGTTATTATTCTACGTGTGGATCGCACATTCCTGTTTGTTTTGTTGGTGTGGGAGGCGGTAGCACATTTTTTGTAATCATCTAACCTACGGAACCGGGCTTCCTTTATTCTATTTTTAATAGAAAATTACCATCATTCGTAAGAGTATTCCCGCAACAACGAAAGGATTTTTTGTCAGTTCTGTTCAGTAACTGTGTGTTTGCGGTCTAGGGATACGCAGCACCTTATTTGTTCATTGTTTAACTGCAATGGATTGTTTGAGAAAAACAGAGAGGGATGTGGGGTAGGAGTATCTGGGCCTTTTTTTTTTAATTGAGCGTGCAGTTATTCACTCTTTAGTACACACTTTTTCGTTCCATCATTTACTTTTTTGCTGCCCCTGCTTTGATTTTACCATTGTTCTGTTGCGTTATGATCATATGCACACTATCTGGCATTTCATTCTTATTACTTTTTCATACGTTGCTATTTAAATACTTAGAAAAAAAAACAAATCTGGTTTAGCTGCTTAATGCACAAACTTGTGACTACCGATCTTTGTATTGGTAGGTAAGCATCATGATGGTAAAACTGTATATTTGAAATGTTTCTTTTTTGCGAGAAAAAGAGAGCATCTACATCCTCAGACTCATCTTCATCTCATCAAAGGTCATAAAAAGAAAAGAAAAAGAAGCAGTAAGAAGAAACACAAAAAAGAAAAGAAGAAGAAGAGAAAAGAGGAAAAGATAAGACAAGTAAAAAGATGGTGACAGCACAGGTTAATTCTCTGGCAGAAACATCTGTTAAACCAAAATCGTTCAGCAGGTATGGTCCTTCTTTGTGCACATACATTGGACAAAAGAATAATTGGCAACTAAACGGGCCGTGTTTTGTTTTTAATAGAAATTAATGTGTATGTGAACATTGTTCTCGTGTACCTTTCAAAAATGTTAAAGAAACTGTTCATTATGCACAGTAATGTTTTATATCCATATAATCATTTAACTCTTTTATTTATGTTTTTTTTTCAACAAACAAAAAAAACTTTTCTTTCTGATATATGCCTCAGATTATTCTGACAGTGAATATTATAAATCTTATGGCTATACAGACAAACATTGTTAATTTACTGATATAAAACATCAATGCTAATTGATATACCTACTGCTATAGATAATGTAATACTATTATAATAATGTATAACAGTATATTTTAGCACTTACTTTTCAAAATTATTGTTTTGTATAACCTCTACTTAGTTTGAACAATCTTGCATTTTATTGTGCAAAATGTTGTATAAACATTGTTCGCCCCTCACCTTGGGTCTTCATGAGTATATTTATCTAGGTATGAGGGAGACTGGTGCAGTTTGTACACACAAGATACCGTTTGTAACACATGGTTGAACAGCTATACACCTAGGAAAAATTTGTGATTAGGAAAAAAAGTGTTTACTTTGGCATAGCGTCATGCTCGACTCCCTTGGCCCTGCGCCTCGAGTACTGAAGCCTATGACTAAGGAAGAGTGGGAGTAAACGCAAAGTGTCATGCAGATATGTTATGACGAAGAGGACAGGTAGAAAGAGGGGGTTCCATGAAAACAGTGTGAAAAATAAAAGCAACTGTCTATATGCTCATGTTTTAATAGTAATGATGAAGATTTCCTATAAAGCACCATTTCCTAATGGTTTACAGCACTTTACACAAAATATCACACACTATGATCAGAAGAACAGCATAACAAGATTCTTCATTATCTAAACAACGTACTCTCAGTCAAAAGCACAATAGAATAAGTGGGTCTTCGGCTGCTGCTTAAATGCTGAAGATTTATATGCACAGTCTCAGCTGACAGGGAAGGGATTCCAAATAGATGGTGCAACAGAGACTCAGAACATATGCCCACCAAAATATGTTTCAATTTATCATCTCAGTTCCCTCTAAAGAAGCACCATTACCATGACACATTTTTCTTGGTCCCTGTTAAATTGTGAATGTGCATGTTTGAGGATACACATGCATGTGTATTTTGACCACTTGCAAACTCCTTGAACCAAGCATTTTTTCTCCAGAACATGCATATTTTTGTACAAGGTGCAAACTCTCTATGATGATGTAATTGAGTGAACATGGGAATCAGAGATATTAAAAATTTTTTATAGTGATGAACATTGTAGTGTTAAAAAAAAAATCATTTACCTCTACTTTTTCTGATTTTTTTCTGTGTTTTTTGTGAGTGGTGTTTGTGTATGTGGTTGCATGTAAAGCATGTTTGTATCTTTGATGTGAGTGCTTGTGTTTCTGTCTGTTCATGTGGTTTGTGAAGGCTGATCAAGGGGGATGGAGAAATAATGGAAGAAATTGTGACCAAAAGACAAGCAATCGTGAAAAAACAAGGTAAACAATGTCTTCATGTTACAGATTTAGCGTTCTCTTTAGCATCCTTATTAAGTCCTCATCCAATTTTGTTATCGTTCCTTTCCTCAGCTCAGTGCCTTGTAGGGTACGGTAAGGAAGCTAAAAGATGTCATTGTGCTTATTACATTTTTTGGGGTTTTTTTTTGTCAGCTGTCCTACATGGGTGGAGTTTTTGTGTTTGGAGTACCCTACCAGTAGTGAGGCTTTTTTTTAGAAAAAAATTATGGACTTTTAAGAGTATAATGCCATTTATCCAGAGTCTTTATGTTCGGTTTATATGGCTCGTTTATTTCAGCGGGGCATAAACTGAGAAGTTTTAACCAAACTTTTTTGAGATGATATATTCTTTTCATCTTTCTACAAAGGGTTCTTTGTCTTTGGGGTCAGTCTGCAGTTCTGAATATATTTAGATTATATATTCAGGCATGCCTTTTTGGTCATTTGTCCTAAAAACAAATGACCCTAACTAGCCAAGTGACTGCAATTGTTTTCTCAGAACCTTTATGGTTCCCTACCTTTCAGCCTACTTATATTGCCTCTCTTTGTGTTGTTGTTATACAAACTACAGACTGACACTTCTATCGAACTGATCTTTGATGTTAGCATTTGTAGAAGAATGTGGGTGGGGGGATTTTAAAGATTAAATATGTACCAAGTAGGCATGTATATATAGTTAGCCTAGCAGGTACTTCCACAAAATCATATATGGCTTATTTCAGGACTGCTACAAAGGAGATGGCAACTTTTTTGCATCTCCAAATGGGTCTCCTTTGAGCATTTACTGTCAAGAGAGATCACCACTGCCAAAGGCAAACACACACGATGTCCCTATGAATAATTTAAAGGTCATTTTGTGTTCATTTTGTTTTTCTTTGTTGAACTTGAGCGTTTTTTTAATTTTTGAAATGATAATATCCATCAATCAAGAACCCAAAATAAATTAGTGAACAAATTCTGCTTTGCATTTTTTTTTAAAGGACAAATGAAAAATGTGTGTGAAAAACAGTAGTTTAATCTATTACTGTAACCTTTTACACTGCCTGATGGAACACAATACCTGCAATTGCATATTTTGGAGACTAAGGCTTTCAATAGAAGTGTTTATTTTTTTATTACTAGTGGATGTGGACATTTTCTAAACTGATAAAGGGTATAGGTCACATACCATGTCTTAAGTATTATACAGACAGCTTGAATCTTCATATGATATTTGTGACAGAAGTAATCAATTTGCAATATTTTGCACAAATGTATACAATTTCTAATCATTTAAAACACGTCTTTCATAACACTGTGTTTAGCATTTTCATATTACTAAAAGCTGTGAATTGCTCACAGCTAATGCATAGAACAAAGCACGTCTGGCTGACTTTCTACCCCAAAGCCCACTTCTCTCGAAACTCACATATGACACTGAAATGGTAAAGGGGGGCAAAGTTGCAGATAGAATGTGAACCAGCTTTTTCTCCAGCAACAATCTTCATGACAAGACAGTAGGTTCTGTGGAGGAGCATCTCATTAGACGAACATTTAAATTCAGATCTTATATCAGTAGGAATTTTATCATTTTAATGATGTTATATGACAAAGATATCATGTTGATGAAAGCATTGCCGAGTTCAGAGCTTCCTTTATATGCTTATACATTCTACTTTTTCATGTGACCCTGGAACGACACCTTGTCAAGACTATCCTTCAAGGTACCTTGGTAGGGTAGTCGACGCCACGGTGGCCACACAGAAAGGGACTTGACTTACAACGGTCACAGACTGGACTGGTCATGTTCTATATGGGACCTGCTTTCTATGCCGCCAAAATAGGCGAGATTGGCAGGCCCTGTCAGCCATGTGCTCCCCAAGGTAGGGGGCTGGTCAGGGGACCAACTGACTCTACTTTTTAAAGCACTCAGAGAAAATGGTACACAAGAATTAGGAAGCATGGGAATATGAGGATCAGTATTTTTTCTGAATCAGATTTTGCAGTCTCATGGCTCTCAGATGGGAACTGAAAACAAGAATGGTGTATCATACATGGAAAATAGCATTACAACTGAAGAGGTTTTGTTCACGGGCACATTTCAATCTCTGGATTGCCTGTGGGAAAATATTCAAGCCGAAAGGAAGAACACTGATGTGCATGAGTACATTTTAAGTCCAAATGCTGAAACACATCCACAAAGTTTGGCTACTACTATAAAATGTGACAAAGAGTTACGGTGGAAGTTGAGAGATCACGGAATAATCACCAGGCTTGAAGCCGACAGATTCTTCTGTGCTACTCTCGGGGGTTTTAAGGGGTAGGTTGGACAAAGAAAATACAGCAAAACACGACAATTTTAAATGCTCCAGATGGTATCTGGATGAATGCTTTAAAAATTCTATGATTGGGACAACCTTTTGTGCAATGAACTATTTTAATTTTGATGCAGCACAAATAAAATGGATTTAAACATAGGTTTACCAAAGCATATTTTTAATTTTTATATTTTTTAAATTCTTGCCTGGGGATGTGTGGGTATATTTATCTTAAGTCTGAGCTTACAAACTGGGGACAGGATTTTAATACAGTTGTTTTGTTTGCAGTATTATGATATGCGACAGGATGGAATACCACATGTTTCCATCACAGTCTGAGACAGTAAAACAAACATGCTGGATAATTTTACAGCATGCTAATTTCCACTCATCAAAGACCAAGATAAGTTGGAAAGGGAAGATTAAAACAGCTTGTAATAAAACATTGCAAATAATTTAAGGGAAATTGAAAGAGCAGCCCATGCTCTTTGATGGGTATCTGGGTCTCTTAGTCTAGCATGTCATTCCGAGGAGTCTTGCCCACCCTTTCATCCACCATGATGTAACCTGAGTTGTGCTCTTTGTTCTTTTTCGCTAGCAACAAGAAAAAATGTGTAGTAAGCACATGCCAATATCACAGTCAGGTTTAGCAACACTACCATTTTGTGTTATTCATATTACTCACTTTCAGTTCTCAGAAAAAAGTGGATGCGCCAGCATTTATTTTAATAAAGACTATATTTGTAACAAGAAAAAACAAATTACTGTCCCGTCGTGTATAAAACTAGGCTGTACAGCAAAATATAAATATATATTACACTGCTGAATTAACGACAATGGTATTAGGCTTTGTTTTGTTTTTTACTTCTAAAATAAGAAACTGTAGCACAAACATGCTAGTATGGCTGCAAGTTTGACAACATGCATGTACACTAGCACCTTCTTAATGCATGTGCAATGCAGTCACTGTGAACTAGACACAGTCACACATTAGAGTACAAATATCACTGCTTTTCAGAAACTGAAGAGCACACGATGAAAAGGATAGAAGAAATGAAGGTTTTGTGAGAAAAGAACATCTATGATGTTCCTTCACCTTAAAGGTGAAAGTTGTACAGATGACAATAAAAATTCTAGTGGTTATAAAACATCGATGATACAATATACATAAAAATAAATAATGATTTTTCTGACTAAAACGGTAAAGAAATTTGGGGACAAAAGGTAACAGAAGCAGACAACTACAACTCTGCTCACATGAACTGCAAATTCACCCTCCGCTGACTAACTGCATTAATGTATATATAATAAAACTAGGCATAGTATGAACCAAACAGGACATCAAAATGAAAGTACAAGCATTACATGCTTTTATTACCCCCACCCCACCTCATAGTTTTAAGCAGGTGCAGCATCTGCTATCAAAACAAAACAGATAATAAACAATGTCAGACATGACGGCTGTTGCCATAATGCGAATAACAGGAAGATTATACCATAAACACGACAGCTTGACATAATACAAACTGGTCTAATCTCTTCTAATATTTACTGATTTAATCTGGTCTATGCACCATTGTCTTATGAATTTATCACCTGTTGCAAATGAATGCTTTATGGCAGTCACAAACAAGGAATGCCCATGCCTCAAGTGACATTTCACTATTGACCACAGCCTACCTTGCATAAAGCTCCAGCTAAGAAGGCCAGACTTGTTAACTTAAAATTTACAACAGTTTCAAAGCTTTTAATTCAACAGTGGAAACTGACTTCCACTGGATCATAGCATTTCATTGCCAAAACATTTATTTTTTAAGATATATGACATCATGTAATACTGAACATATTTATTGTCAGAAGAGGGAGAGGAAGTAACAAAACATGGAATGAGGCTAGCTGAGAATAACAAAGACCAATAATGAGGACAAGAAATCTGTTCACTCAAGACACACCCGTGTCTGAGGCAAGGGGTCATTACTATCTAGTGCTCAGACAGCAACCCGGCCTATCACAGAGAATAATTACAAACCCCTGATGAAGGAGACCACATACATTTAGCCTAGTAAAATCATTAAACTTGAAGGCTACTTCCTCTAGCATCATCCAAAAAAGCCATGATTACCTGTAAGTAATCAAAGACCTTAATTGTGCTGAACTGCACAGCTTTCTAAACATGATGTGCAAATGCAAAATTCTGCACTGTACTGATAAACTGATCTTGCAAACTGATATAATGGAGTTGTTAAAAACACCATGCAGACATGGCGATCGCATTTTCAACATGCAATTAGTATTTGTTTACAAGGAAATTTAGAGAGCACATGCTTAATGTGACTTCATTCAGTGTTAAACTCCATCCTTCTTCCATTCACACTCGCCCCACAGTTTGCCATTTTTCTGGGAACTGCTGCATGTGAGATCATGAAAAAACCCAACATATTTACACATCTTTTCCCACTTGGTGTACTTTGGTAATCTAGTTTGTAGCAAAGATATACAATCCAGTGTATACCAGAAAACCGCCAGAGGGGAAGGGAAAAAATCACAGGTTCTGTTTTTAGCCAAAATTTAGCATTACAAAGTAACGATGTATGTGGCAGTCCAAAACTATATACATACACTGTCATCCCTTGCTTTTATGCATTTTTTTTCACTTCTCTGTGTGTTTACCCTAAGAAAAAAAATCTTCATTGTCCAAAGCACTCAAAAAGTACATTGTGCTTGAAATCGGTGACTTATAAAAAAAAAAACACACTACATGTGTTTTCAGTTTTCAAGCAGATTAGCTTGCAGACAAAAGGCCAACAAAATGCTGACCAAGAGATAAAATATATTAATATGAAGAAAACCCTAAACCCTGAAAAAAAAAAGATTTCTTTAAAAGAAAGTGTACATTTTTTTCCAGATTTCCTCTTTCTATGGGTGTCTTTAAGCCTAAATCCTATTACAATAGGATAGGTGCATCAATTTTGTTTTAAGCAAACAGATTAAAAGAATGATCTGCCATTTTCGTGGGCTATATTTCTTTAGTTGCTAACAGGTGTAAACCTTGTAGGTCAACAGATTATAAGTAACCGCATTTTATTGGTCCATCATAACCACTACAGCGGCAAAAGTGTAGCTGAGGACTGAAATAAAGCAGTTCTGCAGACAGCTCTGAGCCCTGAACAGCATTTTTATGCTTAAAGTATAAGCCTTCTGAGACAACCTTGGGTTGTTCTCTAGGCATAGTTTGTGCTTAGTTGCCAAAGCAATATATAAATAAACTATGATAACTGTGTGTGTGTGTGTGCACAGGCATGAGAGAGGATAAAATGCTGAAATATTTGATGTGCTTTGATCCATGGCAACAGCAGGATTATAAGTAATTACACAAAAATTTTTCTACTAAAGGATATAGCCACAATGAACACAAAACAAAAGCCAGAGCTCATAAACACACAAAGAGCTTTGTCCTTTAACATTTTGACATGATGTTAATGTCGTTTATGGATGGATACATGTAAGTGTAGCAAGAAACAATGGTCGACAGTTGATACTTTTTTCACTATATGGGGTGTGGGATAGGAGTACACACAGTAAGAATAAAAGCGTCCTTGTTACTGTTTATCAAATATACATACTGGGGAACTTTTAACAATGAGAGCCTTGAGCAAAGGTTCCACTCTTTGGAAAGGGTTCAACTAAAATAATAAAAACAACTCTCCATCCAGCCTAAATAATAAAAGTAAATAAAAATAAACCCCAAAAAAAAAAAAAACAAGGAAAATCCCTTCTTAAGAAAATGCAAACCAAAAACAGACAAAACTGCTAAGGTAAGGCAGCTTTTAGAAGAGGCATGTGAAATAACGAAGACGAGGGCATTAACATAACAGACGACGAACATGTCATCGAGTGACGCTTACAGCAGTAGTGGTAATGGCAGTTGTGGTGACTACAGATGGGACAGACACAACTACAAGCGGATTGACAACAGACTGTTGAGTCTGCTGCTGTGTATGTTGCAGAACCTGAGTTCCTGGTAGAATATGATGCAGTGGTACCTGCTTAATCAAGGGACCACTCAGAACAGGACTCAACAGCCCTTGTGTCATCACCGTCATTGGGGGCACAATCTGAGCACCAGCACCAAGACACACCACAGGGAACCCACCCACTCCAACCCCCACACCTGGAAGAGAAGCTCCACGGGGTAGCTGTGCAAGAAGCGGATGGTGCCCAAAAGCCATGGGGGTGGTGGCTAGGACCTGTTGGGTTGTAGTTCCTCCTGTGCCTTGCACTGCAGCTGTCAAAATGGGCCGAGCCAGCTGATTGGCTGTCACCGGAGCTGCACCACTGGTGGTGCTGGTGGTTACTCCACCTGTCGTCAGCGTGTTGATTGCACGAATGGGAGCAATGACTGAAGCTGGCAGGACTGTGGCCTGGCTGTTACCAGACGGGTGTGGCAGACCATGAGCAGAACTCAGCAGAATTGATTGCCCAAGTGTCTTGGGCTGAGTCCCTGATAATGCCACACCTCCAAGTTTTGCCATGTTTCCAGCACCTGGCATGAGCGAAACAACGGATGGAAAGTTGACAGCACCAGGCGTCAGAGCCACAG
Organism: Pomacea canaliculata; assembly: GCF_003073045.1. Lineage (NCBI taxonomy): Eukaryota > Metazoa > Mollusca > Gastropoda > Architaenioglossa > Ampullariidae > Pomacea > Pomacea canaliculata. Next base: position 27,065,717 of record NC_037593.1, read on the forward strand.
GAGACACAGCTGGCATGGCTTTGATGGCTTGCCGCACCCCTACACTTGAAGGGACTGCAGTTACTGCTGGAAAAGATGAAAGTTTATTTCAGAATATATGTGCAGTGTGACAGCTATATATGCATGCACCTGTGTACACACACATTTGCATGATGTGATGCAGGTATGAAACAGTAAATACAGAGTGTCATCTGCTTTATTCATCCACACTTACAAAAAGGGCCTTAGCTGGACCACTAATATCGCTAATTATCTGTGGTCTGAGGAATGTGTCTTTATATATATATAAAAAAAAACAACGTTTTGACACGTACCCTGGCTGGTGCCACTCTGCTGCTGTCTATTCTGTGCTTGCCGTTTCTCCAAGGTCTGCTGGAGAATCTGTGTCACTGGTGGCCGCACCAACAGTGGTGTTGGCTGACTTGTAGCTTGAGAACCAGTGATTGTAGTGGTGGTAGGAACAGCAACTGAAGTCACAACTAAATTTAACGGTTGACTTGTTGGGGAAGCTGGCACTGCTATGGTGCCCACTGCTATGGAAGCTGGTAGAGATATGGATGGATTCATAGTAGGAGGATTCGCAGATGACAATGTGCGTATTACTGAAACAGCACACAATTTTTTCGTTAGTATTTAGAACAACTTTTTTTGCACATACACAAAAATAAAATGCTGTATTTATTTTCAAGATAAAAATAACAAAAGATGGAAAAAAAATTAAGTATGAAATGTTCTATTTTTAAATATCAAGACTGTTAGTAGTTTAGAAAGTGAAAAATACAGCTCAATCTGAAAACTAGTGAAACACTGTTCAATCTGAAAGTTTGTGAAACATACTTCCCAACTTTAAAATTCACATATACTGTAATAAGGGTTTATGGAAATATCCACTTTCACAACTTATCCCCAAGAGAACATGGATAAAGTGACTGATGGCTCTTACCCAGGAGAAGAAAATAAAACACTGAATACTGACAGACAACAGTCTCAATGCCTCAAAATCTCTTAGCTGTTGTATGGTTTAATTTGAACTCATGGGGAAGTTTGTTGATGCTTTTTGTTCCTTTGATAACCTGAGATGGTAAGCTGGTTCAGTAAATCAAATTCATTCAGCTTGTGCATACAAATAAGGTACAACTACTACAAGTCTTATCCTTTTCTCCAGGCACCATCTCATCTCCTATATCTTCTCAAACTTCACCCTAGTTTTCTAATAGCTCACCAACATCTACATACTGTAAGTTGTTAAATACAATCTAATTGTATTTGAGACAACTGTAGGTATAACAAAAGTAAGACCAATACAAAAAAAGTCAAGTGTTTCTTATTTATAATATGAGTTTTGATGGGATCAAGATTTCTTACAGTTCCTACAGTTAATGATTTAAAGGGAAATAACGAGCCTGGATGTGGAATGGCCCTAGCTATTGGCCTTGGAGGTGGTGGTGCTTCTTGCTCCTCGTCTTCCTCGACATCACTGGCTCGAGTGGACTCAGGACCCTCTGTTGTCAATCAAGTCAAAAATATTTTTCATAAAGCTACATTCTGAAAAAAATCTTCACAACATGACAAAGTGTAAACGTGCCTCCCCACACTTTTTTAAAAGTGCAAGTTATTGTAAAAATAACATTTTATTATCCTCTATAGAAGATCTACGTGAAAAGTTGTCCTTTGTATTTTAATAAGTATTTCTAACACAAAAAAAAAACAAAAAAAAAAAAAAAACACACTCCTCTTACCATCACTCTCCTTAAAAAAGAAAGAAAACTAAAAAAAAAATGGCACCTGTTGCTGTGTTAGTAGAGTTTGATTCCTGATCTTCTGATGCCTGTTGCATGAAACATTCGATGTCAACTTTTACGTTCATCTGATCCATTTCACTGTATAACTGCTCCAGCCTGTGACGCAGTTTGCTCTTCTGCTGTGCCAGTTTCTGCAACTCCTGCTCAAGCTCCTTCTCGCATCGGCGCAAGTTCTGCCGCCATTCCATAAACCACAACAATTATAGGACTGCCACTGTACTGCATGTTTCTCCATATTTTCTATAAACAAGTTGTTAACATAAAACTAATACTCCATTGTCATTATCAACAAGAAGAATAATCCACACTTACAGACAAAAGTGTGGACTTATCGCCAAATTATTTGCTACAACCGTTCATCATCTTTATCCTGCATTATCAAGCAGCTTGTGTTACCTACTTTCTCCCTTTTTCTTCTTCTGAATGTAATTATGACCTGTTTTGAAAAAAGTTCTGCGACACATTTTGAACAATCAAATAAAAGCTGACAAAGGATGGAGGGAGGTTGGTGTTTTATGCCAAGCCAGCAGCTAAGGCTATATCACAGTAAAGGCCTGAACCCTGCATGTCCAAGAAAAAATCTGAATCCACGACAGCAAAATTCTCACTGCATTGGTGACAGTTTGATAAGCTGACAGATAGATCGCGGTATTTCTAAACAAATTTTTTTTAAAAACCAACAGAAAGACTACAGGAACAAGAGGGAATCTGGATATGAACTGGCTCACACTTAAATGGCTCCTACAAGTGAGATATCTTGTCCCTGCAAGCACTGTTTGAGTATAAGGAATATGTGAATGAAATGATGTGGCGTGTAATAAACTTCGCAAATGTGCTGACACAAAAGTCTCCATTAACGCTGAATGTTTGCCCATATAATCTCTAACAAGGCATGGAGAACAAAAAGCATTTTAACACACGATGTGTTGTGCTGCCTTTTATTTTGTTATTTGTTTTTGCTGCTAAAAAAAAATAAATGTTTAGCGAGGGATTTGAGTAATTCCCATAGCAACGCTGGCGAGTTTTTCTAGACAGGACTGGTCAGGGCGACCACACGTTTACACAAGCTACAGATAATCGCTGCCTTTGTGTTAGTCGATCATGCTATTTCTACAGGGTCCATGCGGTTTTTACAAACGGTTTATGTTCAACCGCAGTTCACGGCAAACAAATGTGTAAGTGATCCGATATTGAAGCGGTAGCATGTGTCATGTGCCCCTCATGGCGATGTTTACGTTACTCGGTCAGCCAATAGCTGATCCCCAGGTGCACGGATTTGCAGTCCCAACCTTGGACTGAATTAACATACTGTCCCCGCCCCCACCGAGCTGGTGATGTACCGTAACTCCGCCTACAAGCCGCTTAGCACTATGGGATATGGATAATGTTATACGCTACTCATGCCGACGCCCCGTCTTTATTTTAAAAAAAAACCTGCCAGGCCTCCTTGCAATCATTAACAAACGTAAGATTTGCCGATCTAGAGTGCAGATGATTATCTCTGCACAGGCTCTCTTCAAACTTTAAATAAATTGCCAGAGCTTGCGACACGTCGCCGCAGCGTCCCGTGACATGTGCTACCCGTCCGCGTGCTTCAGGTCACGTGGAGCTATCAACATACGTCACCAGGCTTTTCATTAGGGGTAACGGTTTTTACATGGCAACGCTACGCGAGGTGGATTTAGAAATACGTCGCTGCCTCGGTTGTACAGAACCTACCGTTCATTCTGGAGGAAAGCTTTTGGGGTTTTCCGTTTAATCTGTGTCTAGCATAGGCCTTTCGAGTAATGTACAAACGTAACTCGTGCAGCCCAACCCCATCTGGCACAGGCCGATAAACTCCATACGAGGTTGTGTCATGCATGTGTCACCAAAGCATGAAGTGTAGTCTGTGCACGAATGTTACTCCTCGATATGGTGCTTAATGTACTTATACACAGCTATCTTTGCATCCTAAGTATGTTGGCCGCAACACCGAAAAGGCACTAAGCACTCCCTTAATTGTTGCACTGCTCCTCTCTGGTAGAAAAATATATCGTTAAAGCACATTTGACCGGAATCTAATGCTTAGCCAGCAAATTGTCATAGCAATCTAGAGGTATAGATGTCTTCGTGTACCCCAACAACCATATAAAAAAGTGTGGTCTTATGGACAGCGAAAATTGCATGATTTATTGTACCATGTCACACATGTACAATAAGCAAGGAATACAAATGGTTGTCATAAAAGGGTGGTGCACAATTCTGGAATACTACAACATGTAAGAAAAAGTCATCTTCGGGGATAATGAAAATTAACAATGAAGCATCACACTGCATCCTCTCTAGACTGTTATGATTATTATGGCTTTGAATATGTATCAAATTAAACTCAACTGTAACAGAAATGGAGGTAAAAACATACTATGATTTAAAACCTAAGGTTTAGCACTTTGTAAGGTCAAGCAATTGGGGTGGAGTGGGGATATTTTGCCAAAGAAAGCATTCTGCAATGCTCATACCTGAATGCACTTAATGGCCCCACGGAGAATGCTGAGGTTTGATGTTTTTTTCTCCTCTTTACTGGAAAGATGTTGTTTAAGTGCATCAAAGCATTCCTTGAGATGTGCCCTTCTGAAATGCAAAGGCCATTAAGGAAAGCTTCTTTTAACTGGCCTCAGCATCAGCATGAGTGGAAAACAAAGTAATATCTCCATTCATCTGAGAGTGTGTGTGTGTGACAGAAATGAGGAGTGTGGGGGTCTACATAGACACATCAGACCCCTGTATTGCAGTAAAAACAACTGGCAATTAAAATGCTAAAATACATTTTAATCAACACCAGCAACATTGATCTCTACACAACCTTATTTGTTTTATGCCGTCACCATGGCACTGTCTTGGACTTTTTTTAAGTTCTCTGAACTAAAAAACCACCCTAACCTTAATTAGCACCTTAATCTATTTTCAAGTGCTTTCTCACTTCCTTTCTCATTTAAATGAATACAAGAGTAGGCATGTACATATAACAGTTAACAAAATATGACTAACACTAACAATAAGCTTTCACCTAGAGGACGATCTGATATTTATCGATTGTAAAGCGGTATCTATGTAGCGTAATCACAGCATTACATTATGTGCATTTTGTGTTTGTTATTTTTATTCTGCGAGTACTGATAGCGATAGGCAGCCAGCACGTGAACCAATGACACGCGCCCACTGCCGGTAAGACACGCTAAATATAGCAACACGCATGTCGACCCATGGTTAAGTTGCCGACCCAGCTTCATACAAATATAAACCCTCAAAATTATGTTGTAAGATTTTCCACAGATGTAACTTACCGATTTTTTTCCAGTTTGTTATGTACCTCACGAGTACCCGCCCTGAAAAAACAGACAGGTGGCCTATATGATGACAACGTTGCCAAACGAACACGTCACTACGATTGTTAACCACAACAGTCGAGTCGGCCATTGAACAAATCAACAATTTTAGCAAAGTTACTAACCCTCCAGTTCTCCGTTTATCTCTTGAATCGTCGCCTCTCCCATCGCTGTTGTCTTCACTGACACTTGGCGATTTGGCGTAGTGGTGAAAATGTCTGGAGGAATCTTCTGCAACGCAGATTTTGATAAATTAGTGCATGTGGCCCGGCTTTATCGTACAACCCTATCTCATATTCATAAATATTCAAACGATGCACGTTAATCGTATTCTACATGCTACAGGCATCGTTCTTACGCTTTAGCTAGATAAAATACTCAATAAACCCTAAGGCAAGAGGATGCATTTATGTTGCACCCACTTCCTAAAATGGTGCACCAAACCTAATCTTCATGGAAGCACCATAACCAAAATAGTGGGAACGGCAGCCATGTGCACAAGAACACCTACCACGTGTTTTCTCGTTATTCGATTCGACCCATTGTGCAGCTTGCAGCAGAGTATTCAAGCTCATACTCAACACCGAAGTTACACTGGATCAAAGCCAAGTCTCGGACTAGCATCTGCACATACGTGGCTCCAGGTCAAGTCGAGAAAAGACGAAGTTTGTAATCCGGAACCCAGCCTACCAACGTAAGATGGCGGGCGGCAAGGAAGGCTGATCAAAACACACAAACGCTGGGGCGAAAGTGACAAAGCACGTGGTCTATGACGGGCAGCTGTCAGAAACAGACCAATGAGCGGCTACGTCTTGTGGGCTACGCGTTAAAAATAAACATCGCGTGGTGCCGACTCAGTTTTCGTTGGCATGGTTGGCATGTCTTCTCATCCTAATATTCTACAGACTGAAATTATACGGTACTTCAAAGTTAGCCTATTTTATGTGTAACAAACGATTGTGTCGACAGATCGGTCAAAACGGTGCCATCGAAGGCATCGGTAACTTTTCAGGCATGTCATTTATACTCGTTGTTCGTGAGGGTGATGATGATGAAGTTAGGTTTGGGGAGACCGAGATATGGGATCATGAATGCCTCTGTCATCTAGCCTCCTCTTTTCCATCCTGCATCAATAAGTGGATGTGTGTCGTCCGCTCACGTGTCCCAACCACTTTGACCGTATATTGTCCGTGCATGTATCGACCCCAGTGATTATACGATGACAGGAATATATAGCAATTATGTATTGATGGGAAAACTGGATATGCTCGCATCCTTTACAGTGCACGCAGTCCATGAAAATATTTACGACCATCATTTGACGGAGTGCACACACGGATGTTTCTGAAGCATGACGGAGTATAGATTCAGGGAGAAAGATGATGAGTGCATGCCTCCACCTGGTCACAACAGTGTGTGAGCGGCTGTACGTCTGGCTGGCCTGATCGAGTTCCTGTTGCTGATTCAGTCCTGCTGGATTTTGTACGTCCTGATCGAGATGCCATTCTTGAAAGATGTGTTGCTAGGCTCAGCAGTGTGGAAGAAGGTGACAGTTGAGTCCTGCTCCGGCAGTCTCGACCTTTTTTATCTAGCTTTTTATTTGTAGTTATTTATATATTTGTATATAGTTTCTCTTTAAGTTTATGTTCATTAGACACCCCCCTTCCCATCGAACGAAAACAAAGTTGTTCAGACCATATACGCTATGCCCTGTTTATTTTGTTTTTCGTTTGATAGAATACTCGTATGCACCCATTCCCCTCTCCCCCTCCTGGATGAACCTTGTTCATGCAGACGTTTAACTGAACCCTGGACCTAAAACAAACAAAACGATAACAGAGAAGACAAAGAGCGTAAGGGACAGAGATGAGGAGAGTGATGCAGGTATGTCAATCACGACAATGTTTCACAAAGTACTAGATGACCTTTATATCAAATTTGTTGTGTGCAAAATACAAGGACAGCAATGACAATATCCAACAATGTGTAAACAAGAACACAAAAGATATAGAAACTATAAAAGAAGAACACAACCAAAGGAAGGACAAAGTCAACTTTATACAAGAAAGAATTGAAAGATGCGAAATCTATTCAGGAAGAGAAAATTTTATCTTATATGGTGAAGCTAAGACAGATAATGAATCACGGGATTCCTGCCATAGGCTTGTCATCAATATCTTAAAACAAATACAGGGTTAGGGTTAACCTGACCTAAACAAATATATACTCCTGAACGCACGTGTCAGGATACTGATAGTGAATGCACACAGACTTGGTAGAAAGCGCAAGAATGGTCCTCAAAAGCAAGGACAGGCACGACCTATTATTATGTGGTCCTGGCAAGACAAACTGGACATCATCTGAAACAAAGAGATGAGGAGTGCATTATATGTAAATCGTATCAACATCGGAGAGGCAAACCCAGATGCTGCGAGAACTGCGAGCAGAGGAAGAAGGGCTGTTTCCGCTGTACGTGCTCGTTCACCTAGGTCCTAGAATACAGTGTTTTTTCCCCTCTGTCCTTCAGCCAGTGAAAACAATACGGCGACAGTTTGTGTGTCTTCGACTTTCAATACATGCAGTCTCAGCAACATTATCCTGTGCCGATACCAATCTACAGACCACTGATATAGCATCCCCACCTCCTCCGCGACACACACAGGTACAAACCCTTCTCCGCCTCCAGGAAGAAAAAGAGAGACAAAGAAAGGAAGAGTAAAGGGAGGGATGAGAAAAAGAGAGGGGAGGAGGAGGCCATATCGGGTTCGGCAAAAATTCTTCGTCCTTGATTTTGACATTAATCGAGAGAGATCGTGTTGACGGTGACATATCTAGGCCGTATAGTTATGTATGACAAGTATAATGTTTGTTCATGCATTTTCTCTCCCCATATATATATATGCGAGTGTGTGCGCGCGCGTGTATGTGTTTTATTACATTTATATATATGTATCCCTCGCACGCTGTTTGTAAACACGAGACACTGCTGCTGAAGATTGCGTACATCCTCGTAGCTTTGTTACTAAAATCAGATTGAACTTTAGAAACGATCGTATTTCTTAGATTGGAACGCATGTGTTTCTTTCTAACTTGTTTTTTTATGTGTGTGTGTGTGTGAGAGAGAGAGAGAGAGAGAGAGAGAGAGAGAGAGAGAGAGAGAGACAGAGACAGAGACAGAGAGAAAGAAAAGACAGAGACAGACAGCACGTTCGCTGTTTGCTTTGGATGCGTACTCTGCCTAAAGAGAGCGCCTTCTATCTGTGAACTCACTGGGCGTGAACTGTTAGCTTGTTGATATGTTCTAGGGCAGTTTAAAGCCGACAAGATCAATCTTCTTTTCTGTTTTGAGTTAAGGCTTTGTTCTCTGAACATTAAGGTGACACCGCATCCTAAGGAAAAACAATTTATCTTGGGCTGCTCCTTATTTTAATGGTGTTTCTCGACGACGACGACGACGACGACGACGATTATTATTATTTGCAGCGGCAGTACACGATATAGTTGCAGTAATACATGTAGTCATATTGTACCTTTAAATGTGAGACTACTTTTCTTAGTGTCAGTCTTTTGATGACGGGAGTAAACTTTTGACCACATACTAAAGCTAACGCTAACCTATTTAATGTGCCACTGTAAGGCCTTTACCTCTCTCTCTATATATATAAATATACTGTGTATATGTATACACACACACACACATTCTGACACGACGTTCTTCCTGGTTGAGGTAAATGCCTCTACAAAATAACACATGACCATGGGGTTCGTGAGTGCGTAAGTGCATACTTTTTTAGCCGAGTAATTGTTATGCAAATTAGTAAGTAATTATGTATTCAGTAGTATCAACGTTTGCTGTGGAACATTTACAGAGCGTCATAAGTATGAAGTAGAAGACGGACAGAGAGGGTAGATGTATACGTATGTACCCGCAGGTTTGCGTTTCCTTCCCCTCAATACCCCTAATCCTACCACCCCCCAGCAAGCCTTCCGTAGCCGTAACGTGGACCTCTAGATTACAAACCGATCCCCTTTAGCTCTGCGCCTGTTTCCCGCAACGATGTAAATCAAATCTAACCCGGAGGTAACTTAACCACTCCTTCGTTTTTAAAGGTTGAACTAGATTTAACATGACTAGAAACACGATCGATTGTTTCGAAAAGATTTCATTTTGTTATGTTAAAAAAAAGTAATAAATAGAAATCCCTATATCGTATTACCACGAACTTATATTACTGGACTGCTGTCAGAAGATTTTTTTTTTCCCCAGTTAACTACTAAAACGAGGCAGTTGTAAACAAAGCTTCCGGTTTGTTCACATTTCAGATTAACTACTAAAACGAGACATGAGACTACAAAGCTTCCGGTTTAGTTCACTTTTTTTTTTAGGCTCGCCGAGACTAACAGCGAAGAACTTCGCAAGAGGCTAAGCGTTGGTCTTGGCAGACAGACAGCAGTCCACCTACACACGTCCATGGTTGATAACGTGAGGGAAGGATGTTTGTTCGAGCGTACGTGCATGCGTGCTCTGTGTGTGTGTGTGAGTGAGTGAGAGAGAGAGAGAGAAATAAACTACTTAGAGGAGAGAGAGAGGGATTCGAGAAAAAGCGTCTATGGGTTAATCATGGTTAATATTATTTCTTCACATCGGCAGAGATACAGGTAGACAAAAGGATGGTTAATAAAACGGATAAAAACAATCATAAACACAACGCACCATATAAATATATCCATTACATTAAATCCTAATTAGATTACATTTTTTTTGGTTAATTATATATATAATCGCATACAAATCCACACCTGATTCTAAAAGTCCTTTCTCGCTGTTTCACGTATATCATCAAACAGCACCTTTTTGAAGAGAATAGTGACATGAAGTTTTCTGATAGAAGAAAAAGAATGGGTAACTCAATCTTCTGTGTGATGAGATACAGAGTAAAAATTTAAGCAAATACTGCAAAGGGAAATTTTAAAATACATCGACTACCAAACGGAAAAGTTCGCAATATAACTACAGAAGCCAAGTGCACTGCAATGGGATCGTCTTGGTTCGTGCATGATGATTCCTTACCCGAAATGTAAAAGAAAAAAACCACCGAATATCTCGCGTTTTCTTCCGTTGTTGCGTCGTCATGACACGGCATGTAAACAGAAATGCTTGTGTTGCAGATGTTAAACTGTCCTTGGCCGAGATGTTGGAAACAACCTGTTTGTTTAACGTGCTTGATCACGTGAACGCGAGCTTGACAATTTATGTTCTAAAGCCGGCTGTATACCATTCAACGCTTAAATTCTCAGTTACAATATTCAAGATTCCGCAAGTGGAACGGCCGAGAATTACACCAAAATAGCATCACATCTTCATTTGTTCTCGACCAACTATAGTTGTTTGATTTGATAGGCGATCGAACAGAACGTTAAACAAAGGACGTCTGGTTGTACAAGATGGTTAATAACAAGGAAATGATTTAAAATTTCTTTTTGCCTGGTCTAATTGGTCTTCATTTCAGATAACAACACGACCACTGAATAATTTAAAATAAAACAACCTAAATTAGCTTAAACATTGTGGAGTCAGTGACAGGGAAACTTGTAACTGAGCTGATGATGATGATGTAGTTTTATAGCGCGCCAGTATCCGCATCACAAAGATGCGCTCAATGCGCGATGACTCCACCAAATATATACACAAGCGTGAAAAACAGCTGGGGGAATTCTCTCGGGAGGTAAAATGGGCGAAGCGAAATTGTGAGAAGTTCAAGGTCACAAGTACACATCTTTTCACGAAGAATAACCGTTGTACAGTACCTGTTGTTGACATAGAAACACACTCCGCCGCGCACGCGCCTTGCCAGTAACTGCAGCAGATCTATCAGATCTAAACGGGCCAGAGAAGCCAGCGATGTCTAGATCAGCGTCACCGTCGTGTAGCCATGTTTCCGTAAACGCCAACAAACACAGTATCCCTGTGCAATCGAAAGTTGTGTATCCACACCTCAAGCTCATCAATCTTGCCACGAATCGACTGGACATTGGAGAGCAGGATAGAAGGAAGAGGTGGAGATCTGCGTCGATCGTCCAGACAAAACTTCTTGAGTCTCCGCTTCACACCGCCTCTGCGTCCTCTCCTTCTTGATCTGCGAAGTGGAGGGAGCCATGCGATGTCAGTACAGAGCTTTCAGAGGTAGAGTCACCAAAGAACCACAATTCTCCTATTCGTAGGTTGAGAAAGTTCGTTTATTGTTGTTAATTATCCTTTTCAAAAAACCCGTAGCAGCACCACCACAACGGAATTGTTAGCGGAAGAACAAAATGGCTTCAGATCACGTAGAAGCACAGTTGAGCAGATGTTCAACTGCCGCATCCTTATATAGAAAAGCATCTTCAGCATTAGCGCGACTTCTGCCACAACTTCACTGACTTTAAAAGGTACTCGACAGAGTCTGGTACCTATATGCTTTGCAGACGACATATATCTGTTAGCAGGTACTAACAATGAAAGAAGTGCAAGAGCTTACCAACAGACTGACAGATAGTTCGAACTGTACACAGAGTACAGGACGACCAGTCCAGTCTTCGTAAGCCAGTTCTTTCTTTGGTCACCGCGGCTTTGACTACTCACGTGGTACCTTGAAGGACAACCTTTGACAATGTCAAGCCGGGTTACATGGCCAAAGAAGACCAGCTTAAGTCTCTTGACTGTTTAAAGTATAGAGGTTTCCTATAGTGTCTTACGAGTGTGGCAATCTTGTTTCTTACAAAGTCGTTGGTTCTATGTTCCCGGGCAGTCTCCTCAGAATGCCTGGATTATCCCTTTCTTTTCGGCGAGCAGAGTCAGCGTGTCACATCCGTAGAGCAGGATCGGTACTACCAGGGATTTGCACAGTTTGTAATTGGAAGTAAGCCTAATGCCAGCTCCTATATCCAGCTTAGCCATCACCGCTGTTGCTGTTGTGATTCCTAATACCAGATGTCTGACGTGGCGCTGCCGTCCTTAGATAGGGTGATGAATGTTGCGTTCCGCTTAGATCATTGAAGAACAGCATTTAACAAAATTAATATGAAGAATTAATGCCTCCTATTGTAATGAAAAAGCAGAAGGGTGGTATATCTGCTTATTTTCGTAACTTGATCATTTCGTTAAACCACCTGCAGTGAATCACAATGCATAAAGCGACACGCGTTGAAGAGATGGAAAACGTTATATACAGATCGACATTCTATATACATTCTAACTAAAACGATATCACTTTTGCTATAGCGTGTTCCCATGCATTTTGCCACCTTCAATCACCTTGAAAGCATGCAAAAAGTCTCACTCTTCTTACGTACACCTTAAATTGGTTCCGCCTTAATTCCCTGTTATATCCGCCCCACAACCCACCCATCTGAGTAGTTTAAACGCAAATTAAATTAAAACACATTCCATGAGCACTAGTCCTAAACACATGTTCTGTGTGTGTGTGTCGCTTGTTCGCTCTCTCTGCTTTAATATGTCTTTACTAGTCTGTCCTGCCGAGATCCCTTTTGTTCACGGACTTAATTGTATCGAGTCTTTATACAAGCCCGTGCTTTGTTGATTACCTTTTTCTTTTTTTTTTAAAGTTAACTCTTCGACCTTACTCTCTTTTATCTGTGTCTTTTGTACTTCATCCTTACCGTTTCTATTTCTATTCCTTCACGTATTACACATTAACTTACTTTTTGTGTCGACCACCGAACACACACTCCTTCATGAACGTGATCTGCGCTACATAAATTGTATATATATATTATTAATATTCACTCGATTTACGCAAACCTCCTCCTATACCCTCTCTTTTAATTGTCTCTTTATGTAGATAAATGTGATTATGATCGAGATATATATATAAACTGAGATCATCTACATTTAATCATCACAAGAAAAGAATGATTATACACTAAATTTGCTCGTCACGATATGATAATCCAATGTACTATTTAGGGAAAATGACATTAATATTATTATTGATCTGCGCTTGTCTGCCCATTCCTATATAACTTATATATATAGCATTATAAGCTGAGACTAAAATTTATTGTCAATACTGTATATATTATAGTAGCTTCAGAAATTTTGCTTTCTATCTTTAAAAAAAATGAAGTTGAATACAGAAAAATGTGTATTTTGTTTTATAATGTATTATTTGAGGCCAGAAAAAAAGCTATACTGTATATATATAGGCGCCATAAATGGTAGGACTTTAATTGTATATTACGCTGCATAGATTTAAAATACGCTTTATCATACTATGTAAATGTGTTATTGTTATACATACTACACTGTTTTAAAAGGGGCTAAGGCCCTACTGAAGAAAGATAAATCCATCACTGCGTGACTGCGTGTGCATCACGAACCACGAACTAATTAATATACGTCCCTGTACGAACTGTGTACACGATGAAGACAATTTTTTATGAATATATAAAATTATTTAAAGTATATGGTCTATCATGGTCTAGAGTTCCAGCTTTAGCATCTTGACAGCGATATATCTAAATTAGGAAGATAAAACAATAGTGATCGTTGTCGTGGCCAAAAACGAGCGAGTCCGGAAAGAGCCGAAGTTAACCGAATGCATGTCTCGTTCGACGTTGGGCAACGAGATTTGAAACATGGGTTGCAAGACAAGAAAATGTTTTGGTGATACGTGTTGATGATTAAGCGCCGTGCCAGTGATTCATTTCTTCTAGGAAAATACACATTCAGAAAATATTTTCGATAAATTAGCTGGCTCAAAGAAAGTAAGTTATTTTCATCATTTAAAAATGCAAGTATATTATTGCTGTTTACAGTTGTGTTTACAATACGAGGAAACAGATTTGAAACAAAAATTAAAACTTTAATAAAGCTAAAAGCCAAATCACAGTTCAGATGAGCGTAATTAACAACCGTGTGAAATAAGGAGTGATAAGGCAAAACTTGGTGCATTTGATTTAACATATGCAAAAATTATGATACTTGGTAACCCAGAATAGGTCATGTAAATTAATATGATTGCTACATCATATATGCAAGGACGTGTATATTAGTTCGTGATATATGTTTCACTGGTTCTGCATGCACATAAGATTTTTTAAGTTGCAATATCATGGAAACGTATCAGATGAGTAAATAGTACCAGGGGTTCTCCAAAGTGTGTTGCTCTGCAAGTAATGGGGAATTGTGTTATTTTTGTCTGTTGATATATGTTGTATGTGTGTGTGTGTGCGCGCGCGCGCGCGCGTGTGTGTGTGTGGGGGGGGGGGGAAGGGCTTGTGACGAGACAGGACATACTGTGGTTTTTACTCTCCTTTATTTAAAGTCATGAAACTTTCGCTTGGAATAATAGAAACAACAGATCTGGCTGAGGTGATTTTATGTAACCAAAGACTTTTTATGAATCAAATGCTTCTCCCTCTTTAAAAAACAACAAACAATCAACAAACTGAAGTCGAAGTATTGCAAATGCTAGTCGTATGTTTACTTCCTCCACTTTTAAGCTTGTAATTACTTAGTGGTGCAGTGGAAGAGCTAGAGTATGATTAATAGTGACGAAAGGTATGATAAAAAGGAAAGATATTTTAGAAAGCTTCAGAGCCCGTTGATGTGTTTCATGCACAAAAATGCTTTCATAAATACACTGAGAACCTCATTGCAGATCAGTAAGCAAAATTTGTAAAAAAAAAATTTTTAAATAAGAAAAAATTATTTGCTGTTACCTTCAAGAAATGTGCATTCCTTTTAGCACTAAGCAACTTCTGCTTTATTTCTGTGAAAAACCACAGTATACTTGGTAGGAATGGTGCAGAATAGCTGCTAATGCACAGATCACCATGCCAATGATCATACACTCATAAAAATAACAAGTACCACGATAAAAATCTTTCTTCTTAAAAAATAGAAGTAATAGCACGAACTTGTAGTGATAGAAGTAATGAATCCAGTTTGGCTGTTCTTAACTGCATATGCATTTTGATAGGTTCTTTCTCTATTATCATTGTTTGCTCTTTTACTGCAGCTAAAGTAGAAAATCTTTTACTGCAATTAAAGCCAAAAATCCTCAGTATGCTATGGTTGATAATTGTTTTATTGCACTGTAATTTTGTGCATACATATGGGTGTGGAGGGGAAAAGAGGTGTAGGTGTATGCAATAGTGCTTATAAATGCATGAAGCATATCTGTTTATCTGTTTATCTACTTGCAGATGGTGATGATCATTGTAGAAAACCTGCGAGGGTTTTTTGTGTCTAGGCCTCCACTGGTGATTTTTATGATTTGCCTTGGCTCATTTGCTGTGGCTCTTATCACTTTTGCATATATTATCAAGATAAAGGACATGCCAAATCCAGATGTAACAGAGGTATGTCCTATAAAGCAATCATATTGAGATGTGGCATTTGCTCTGTGAAGAATTTAAAAACAATGATATTGGCGTGAATATGTTACATTGATGATTTTTATGTCTGTTGAAATTTCACAATCAACAGACATAATTTGATGTATCTGGATTTTTTTTTTGTCAGGACTGGAACACTTTTCTGGATGGACTTCAAGAGACTGAGTTCTGTGTGGTCAGTTATACAGAAGAGGCTGTTGGCCTTTCTTTGCCAACACAGCGTCCTGATCAGCCCCTTATCAATCACCTGCTCAACATACACAAAACTCGGGCACAAGATGAAGATCCTTCACCAGTGATACCTGTGTCTGCACCAACTACAACAGTGACTCCATCAACAGCTGATCAGCTTGTGTTAGTTTCTTTGTCATGTGTACTGTAGTGATGACAAGGTTTTTGGCATGTCAGAAAAACTAAGCTGTTTTACTTTAAATTGAAAAATAATATTTTTAGCTTTGGGCATAGTGCATTGTTTCAATTTGCTAGTACTGTTAATATCTTGAGAACCCAAACCATTTAATTGATGGGAGTAATAAATAAATTATAATACTGTTGCATAGTTTTCAATCATAAAATATGAGCCTGTGACAAAAGTTCGACCCTTAAAATGGGTCGTGTCATAAAATTAATTTTAATGCCCTTGTTTTTTTTGTTTGTTTGTTGTTGTTTTTTTTGTGTGCTATATTTGTTAAAAGTATGTGGCATGATGTGTCCATAAATGTAGTTAAAAAGATAACTGCTCATCTGTAAAAAGAAGGCACATTAACAGAGTGGCAGTGAAATCTTACGGTTGTGACGATTAGACAAAATCGTTCAGTTTCAAGCAAAATTTATATATTGTTGTAAATCTGGTCATGTTTCTGAGATTCTTAGCAGATATTTAATAAAATTAGTTTTTGGAAAACCATTTTTTACCCACAACGTCTGTCATCTACAAGACAAAAGTGATTATTTTGGTAATCAAAGTTTTCGTGATTTAGGGACAAAGTACCATCATAACTGTAAGTATGAACTAGATCGCATTAATTTTTGTTAGTAATATGTTGACAAATACTTTGTGGGAAATTGTAGAACTTAGTTAGGTGAGAATTTTCAGTGCACCCTGAATGTTTGAACCTTTGTAGTGTGAATAGAATTTACATGAAGCATGATGCAACCTTGACTGGCGCTTTGGTTTTTCATCGCTGATGACACAATTGACGCATTCAAACACACAAAACATGCAACAACAACACACAGAAAGCCAGTATTATTATATGTATCGCCTGAAACCCTTATTCGTCCATTGATGTAGTTTCAGGTTCAACCAAGAAAAACAAAAAGATGTTGTAAGCAATCTGTATGCCAGAGGCAAACTTTTGTCACAAGCTTGTATATATTTGATAAAAGAACAGAAAATGAACTTAACTTGTTTAATTGCATAGTATTCTAGCTTGACTTTGTCAGCATCCTTTAATTGTAGATTTATTCAAATTTACGTAATGACTGTTAACATGGTACTCTTTATCTTTTTCACTTCTGAATGTGGGTTTGTCCATTTTTCCATGAAGCTGAATGCTTTGTTTCAGGAAGATATGTTTATAAAAATTATTGCAACAACTTAAATATTTCATATGCTTTCCAGATAAATAATTATTTTGTATTTTTTCACGTTTTTTTTTTTATTAATAGAAACATCACTATGCGGCTTGATGTGAAAATCTATGCGACCTACAAGCTAGTAAATCTGACCTCATTCCACAATCTTACCATCATCAACACGTCATTACGTGGACATCAGATAGGCCTGACTGGTAGGTTAGGGAAGATTTTGTGTTTTGCGTTGCTTCACTTGTGGAATGCACTTGAGTTTACGAATATTACTGTGCTGTGACCTACAACCTCACCGGTAAATATGTAGAACTTCCAGGGAGAATGTTTTCTTGGTCTACAATTCATTTTAGAGAAAGGAATTTATGCTTAAGACCATATATTTATTATTACTAATAGTGTATAATCTGAATTGAATTTATAACTTATGCCTACTATCATGGACCAGTGTCATATATAGGAGGAATAAATTCCAACAAAATAGTGACAAAATGACTAGAAAGACTAAATGGATTCGCTGTTATTAGAACCTGATTTAACTGTTTTCTTGACAGGTCGCAGAAAAAATCTTGAGGCCAATGTTACTCTTGTATTGCCATCTTTGAAGCAAAGCTCACGCTGCTCCCATAGCAACTGCTATGCTCTGAGGTCCTGCGTCACCTTTACAGCACCACCTTCCTTCTTCCCCCATACCAAGTCAGTATATCTTACACATGTATGTCTTGCTGTGCAACATATGATGCTACTACTGTTCTTTTTTCCACAATTTTTTCTTTGCGGGTTTGTGATTGGTTGTTAGTTTAGTCTTTAATTTTATGAGCTGTTATTTTGGTTCAAATCTGCATAAAGAGAAAGCATGACAGTGGAGTTTATGTAGATTTCCATGTATGTGATGGTGTGTGCCATTGTATTTGCATGGGAAGGATAATGCTTATAACAGGTATCAATGAGGTCTGAAGTCAAGGTATGGTAAAAAGTGTAAATATCTGTGTCTGAATGACATTTCAGTTTTGGAAATTTTCAGGCATTTTGGAAATGCATCCACCATAGCAAAGGTCTTCAGTACCTGTTTTGGCAGTCGGTAGTGATATTCAGAATTTTATTTCCTGAATATTACTTTGAAATGTATGTTTCTGTGACGTACAAGAAAAGCAATAAAAATCATTTTAGAAGTAGAGATACACTACTTTAAAGATACAAAGCTGTGTTTTCATTACATTTTGAGAATTTTTTTCCAACTTTGTAAGATTGCCATTTTTTATGACAAGTGAAGGTAACAATGACAGCATTTTGCAACTATTGGTTGCTCCTAGTTCAGGCAAACAAAATAAACAGCTCAAGATTATTAGTTAACCTTAAACGCACGAATTCAAAATAACAAGTTTGGCTTTTATATGTGTCAAACCTATTGGATACATGTTACATAAAGCCGTCTTCTATCATCATATGACTACCAGCTCATAATAGCTACCAACAATAAAAAAAACCAAAAAAACAAAGATTTCATCAGGTCTACTTGTGTAACATGTTGCATGATTGACAAATAAACCTAATCCTGCTGTACTCTGGCATAAATTTTTCAGCTTTAAAAAAAATACTTATTTGCAAAAACTGCAATTATGGTGGTTGCAATTGATCTCTTGTGTAAGAACAACATTATTTACAGAGGATGTGCTTATATTTTGTAAAAACACTGTCCATATTGGCAACCTTATCGCTCAGGCAGAAATCTGCATGGACAGGTCCATAGCTCAGACCAACACCGTCAGCCATGTTGAACTTTCAACGTGGCACAACCTCAGAATCTGATAGGTGTTTTTCAGGGAGTAAGAGCAAGTAGGAAGTGTTCTTGTTATACAGAGCACATGATCTTTGAGAGACTACATGTTTTTCCCTCTAGTCCTGGGCTCAGATCTGGTCTTGGTCACACTGTTCTTTCTCTTCATGTGGCATCTGTTTACAGGGCTGGCTGCTTTGCTGTGATATAGCCTTAGTTGCTAGTTGCTAGTTAGCATAAAACACTAATTCCACATTCCAGTCATGTAGATAAGAACATTGCTTAGACTGTAAAATTCAACAAGTTAGCAATGTCAGGTTCTCCTCACACTGATGTTATGCTGAGAAATCCTGCAACATTCTCGTTTCCTTACTAAATTTCATTCATTCGCACGCACAAAACCCAGAATATCATTCGATGAACAGCACCCTTTAACTAATCATCAGCTAGCCAGCTTGAAAAAGAAAAGACCACACCCCACCTGACCATTGTCCTCACTTGATCATTGATGAGCTCTCAAATATTTTTTCCCCATCTAGCCACCAGATATAACTTTCCAGACTGTCCATCTCTCACAGTATCATTCGTATATGCACTGGGCAACTGCTCACGCTTGGCTTGCTTCGGTCACTAAAGGCCACCTACCCTGCACAATACTTCCCTAAAAGCCTGTGCACAGTCCCTTTTAATTACTTAAGTAATCTCTTGCTGGGAACACATGGTCAATCTGCTTCAGAAATTGTGGACTACCTGCACAAATTTGTGTGAGAAACTAGATACAACATTAAAAATGTAGATTAGACTCTTTACAGTTGCTAAATGCTGAAAAACAAATCTGTTTTTCTCTTACAAATGCTTCAAATGAATCCATGCATGCATAAAAATAGGTTAAATCTGTCTTTAAGCTTCCACAGTATATTTGTACTTCATTATATTTAGTACAACATAAAATGAGCCTTTTATTAGCTTAAGAGTTGACACATTGATTTTTGTATGTACACACTTTTTGGTCCATATTTTTTATTCATGTCTCCTTATTTCTACATCTGCCAGCAACACTTCATCTTTTCATCAATACTTGTTTCTTGATATGTACACAGACGCCCTCGTGATGATGAGTCCTGCCCTCGAGAGTTGGACTTTGGAACAGATGGCCACTTTCACCTGGAGGTCGTGCATGGCTTTCATCAGTGCCGGAATGCCTCTCCTCTGATTCTGAGCCACACTTACGACCCAGAGCTCACAGTCATGCTCTCACTGGTAAGTTGTTTGTTTATATGCGATGTCAGAATAAGTGAAACCACTGTCATTTACTATTTTCAAGTTTCTGTGGCAACTTTTAAAAAATCTTTCTATTCAACTTATTTTCTCTGCATTTGTTATCTGAACTTATTTAGTTTTTATGAATGGCCTTTTTTTTTTTTTTTTCGCAAAGTAGCATGGTGGGAGATAGAATTTCCAAAGTTTTTGAATTATTTAAGAGGTTTTTAGAGAAAAGGATCAGCAGAACTTTGAGAAACCTGCGAAAATTAAAGCCTTATCCTGAAATATGTTACTATGGCGTATAGCAAAACTGTGCCATATTCTGAGAACTTTTAAAATGCTTTAGTAAAGAGAGAGGCAAACCATACTTATATACTCGTTTTTTTTTAAAATGTATTGTTGGCTCATGAACTTTCTCAACTTGTGCATATGGTGTGCTTTGTACATACAGCAAGACCGCTCCCTGATTAATCTTCACCTTATGCACACCAGCTACTTTCTCTTTGTGATGGTCATCACTCTCTTTTGTTATGGTCTGATCAAGGGACACCCTGCCAAGGTCAAGGCATTTCATGCTCACGTTGCAGAGAAGGTGAGGAATGGTGCATAGATCAGCTGTACATCTGTATGCCTTTTTTAAGGCCACTTCAAAATGTGGCATTTAGCTCTTGAATAAGTTTACTGCAGCTCCTAATAATAAACTTGTAATAAATGTAGTAATAATGCATTGTAAAATTTAATCTAATGAATAGTACACTTTAAAGAAATTTGGTGTATATATATATTTTAAAATTTATAGTCATTGATGTTGCATTGGCTAAACCATCTGTTACCATGACAGTGAGAATCAGGTGTCATGGGTCTGAATCTTGAATTCAAAATACCTCTGACACCTGTTTACACCATGTGTGTGCGCATAGTTTTATGTTTATGTGTTGTGTGCACGTTTTTGTGTGTTTTGTGCAGTCATGCTTAAGGTGACCAGACGTCCCGCTTTAGGCGGGACAGTCCCGCTTTTTACCTCTTGTCCCGCCTGCTCATCGGGCGGGATGCCCAATGTCCTGCTTTCTGTCTTTCTGGCAAGTCCATTAAATGTTCTGGTTGTCTTTAAAAATCATTTTTCTCTGCGTTCTTTGACGGTGACGACACCATCATCGGCATGTGTCCCGCTTTCACCCCCGAAACGTCTGGTCACCTTAGTCATGCTTACATGCCTATCAGGACATTGTGTGATGTCTCTCTTTGTTTTTGCGCACCTTTGTTTATGTGTGTAAAGCCCTTTGATCCATATAAGATGCTGGGGACAGGAGATACGTACATATGTGAACTGTAATTTTGTCATCATAATATGGTGTGTTTTTAAATGTTGATGAAAATATTTTGAACACTAAGGATCATACTTATACATATAGAAGACAGATGAGGGATGTAGATGTAGGTATTTCTTCATATATTAGACCAAAAGTAGGGAATTTGTTGTTTTATTTTAGTAGGCTAGCTTAGAAGATTCGGTCAATATATTTTGATATAGTCATAGTAGAGTGTACTCTTCCTTCTATCTGCATTTAATGAAGATTGCTTTACTCAAGCCAGATATGCAGAGCTACCTCTCAATAGAGGCTTGGTCAGATACATTGTAGTACAGCCTGTTTCTCATTTCACGAGGGATGAACACTTTGAGTGTGTCACGACCTGACGTCGGACTTGCGCATTCTTTTAAATGAAAAACACGAGATCACTTCCAGGTTGGGACGTCGGTTTGTTAATACACACCAAAACTTCACACTACATACAATGCATACAAGTTTCAACCAGAACAGTTTAAATCTACGCTCAGCAAGCACCTTAAATCACTACGGGTGCACTTCACAGACTAAGGGTGCACATGCACCGCTACTTAATACAAATGTCTGAGTCTTTCAGTTCGCTTCTCGAAGGGTCTCAGTTACTTATTAACAGTTCAAACAGCTCTTACCCTGATCATCCTTTAAACTGCATGAACGTCACATTGTCCCTTCCACCATGGGTGCCGAAGGTACTCAGTCTCTGGGCACCTGCTCTCACTAGTCAAGTCTCTCTTGACTTTCTCACGCTGAGCTAGTCGTTCCCCACACACACAGCAGTGGAGTTGCAGAAGACACTCTCTTACTCCCGCACACAGCAGTGGAGTTGCAGAATACTCTCTTACTCCCCGCACACAGCAGTGGAGTTGCTGAAGACACTCTCTTACTCCCCGCACACAGCAGTGGAGTTGCTGAAGACAGGCTTCCTGTCGGCGCTTCTGTCGTCGAAACGCCCTCAAGCTGTTCCGGAAGATGGTGGGGGGTTCCTCTCCTCAGGCCACCATCATTCCTGTTACTGGTGTTGTCATCATCGACGTCGACTCCGGCTGACAAAACCTCTAGCCCAGGGGTCTCAAACTCATATTAGCATGTGGGCCGCAGTGGAAAGTAACAGCCAGTCAGCGGGCCGCACCACGAAAAGAAAATGTTTTTTCATTAAATTTTACGAACACTACTGTCACTGCAGTTAAATGCTAAAATAAAGTTTTTATAATTATTAATTACATTTAGTGTAGTTTATTACATGCACAGGCAGTTTAGTTTATTAAAATAAGTTGACGTTGTCTCTGTCACTAATAACGGGGGTAATTTTCACTGCGGGAGTTAATCACCAAGCACAACATACATATACACCGCGGACGTGGCCGAGGGCCGCACAAAAATGTTTCGCGGGCCGCATTCGGCCCGCGGGCCGCGTGTTTGAGACCCCTGCTCTAGCCGTTCCGAGCCCGGCGCCGCACTCCCCCGCACACAGCAGAAGAGTCACTCTCCGCTCCCAGCAGAAACTTGGAGACTCTACAATGTCTCCGGTACACGACACACCTCGCTCGCACCTCCAAACAGCTTCTTCACGGACACACTCTCTGTGTTAATCCAAAAACAAGTGTCTCCCCCCTGAGCCTTTCTACGCTTCTCTATATATACACCCTCTGTCACCATCGACACGGGGTGAGCTCTACATGCTTCGCTCGTGAGGTCCGAAACTCATGGGGTATCCAAAAATCACGAGGCCCACAATTTCCACTAACATTAGGACATTCACAAGTGACAACCTTCCATCCCCTTCCACCAAACTAAGGCGGGATCATGGGAAAAAAAACCAAAACTAAGGAGGCACGGACTGGTCCGTGACGGAGTGATATACTACAGTAAGGTCATAAAAAATTAAAATACAAAGAGGCTAAGTGCCTGTGTATTACTGCATCCCTCGAAAAGAAATTTCTGTGTTGTCCATTCTGTGTGCCAGGTATATGTGATTTTTTTTTAATGATGGTTAATGAGAATTAGTGATTAACTCTTTTTATTTGCAGGTTCCATCTCAGGTATAAGAAGTTTGTGTGGAAGTGCTGTTAATGATTCATCATCACAGCTTGTCAGCAGAGATGGTTTCTGTCCCAACATTTTCATTGAAAAGGATCTCCATTGATGTGAAGCTCTAGGGCTTGGAACAGAAGTTGGAAAATCTGTATGAAGAAAGGGCACAACGAAAGTACCAAGCTTTGTCTTTCTGTCTTACTGTCAGACATGCATGATGACAAGAGCACCATACACTTTAAAATGTTGCTTTCCTATGCAGACTTCTCCCTGTTTGCCTTATTATTTTGGAGGATATGATCATAAAACCATCTACCTCCATTTTATTTCAGACAGGTGGTAGAAATATCTGGAAGGGATGCACTATTTCAAATTAGTAAAGGAGCACAAGAATGTTTTGATACAAAATAAGTTATGACATTAATATAATTATATAGGTAGTTATATACATTTTTCTCTGTACAAATTTATTATTTGTTTTAGTCGCTGTTAACAGTATGGATATCTTGTTAATCACTGTATCCAGAGCTGGTTGAACAGATGCAGTGCTGATTTTAACAGGTCATCTGTTACTTGCGTCATTTTAAAATGAATGTCTTTCACATTAAAATAAGACCAAATTTCAAAGTAAGCTGCTTCATGTTATCTTGATGGGTAGACAGACACAAAATTATAACTAAAATATACTAAAGAACAGTCTTGTTGTTCTGTCATTTGTAAATGGTAGGAAAAGGAATCTGGTACTATTATAATATGGTTTCATCCAGATATATCATAAATTTTAGAACTTGCAATTGGCAGTGAAATCAATATATCAATAAAGATCTACATTTACTAACTCCAGTATTGTTACTATACTGTTGCATATATTGGTTCACATAAGATCTTTCATAAAAAGTGCACAGACATTTTAAAGCTTTGTGTTGTAAGTGGTGGAGAGAATTGTTTCTTAAGCTGTTAAGCATCTCAATTTGGACTAGATTATTAAATTTGGCCCAGTCTAGGTTGTTGGATATATTTATGAACTTTTAGGTTTGCTTACTATGGTTGACATTCCATTTTCTTTAACAATACACATCATGCATGTAGAGAAGTGAAACATTTTTTTCTGTTGGTGAAATCCAAATACGTGTGTGTGTGTGCATGTATGCACATGTGGAGAAGAAAGATATGTCTTATCTTTTCAGTCTTTGGTTGTGAAACAGGGTCATAGCTTTTCACTGTTATTTTTGTAATTTGTAAAGCTTTGACTTTGTTTTTGTGTCTTGAAAGTTCCCTTTATGTAATTTTGTGACATTATTTTTGAAGTAGATGAGCATGTGTGTGTGCATGTGCACTTGCAGTGTGCAGAATGTGGTGATTACATCTCAACACAAATGCAAACCTATATAGTATTTGCTTGCTTGTTTTTCATTGATTTATCTTAATCTGCTTTGTTTTGAAAGTTAAGACAGTACTCTTTGCTTTCACAAAGATAAGATGGTGAGGATTGTTCATTGCAGGTTGAGATAAGTTGGGCATATTATTTTCTCTGGGTGTTGAAGCAGTTTAAAGGGCTGGTCTAGCTCACTCTGATGTAGTCTTAGTTGTCAACAGATTCAAACACCACTAACAACCAATATCTCTTGCTGTGAGACTCACAGTTATGAAAGAGCATCAAAGAACAACTTTCTTGGAGACATACAGTTTGGAAAGAGAGCCGATGACTGTTAGGTATATTGGCTTTTGAATCATTGCGTTTTACAGTAGCATGATGTCTCTGTGCAAAGGAGATCATAGGTGTAAGATTTATTAAAGAACTGCAATCTGAATGGAGAGATTTTTCGCACTTGTTGCTGTGGAGGACCACTAATTAATAATAAAGTTGATTTATATAGCACTTTTTCCCAACCAGCAAAATTAGGCTCAAAAGTGTTGTAAAAAAAAAAGAAAACACACAGCTGGTCTCAAAAGCAATAAGTTGATTGTGATGCCTGTTAGTGTTGCTACTAATGTCAAAAACAGTATGAATGTCATCAGCATACATGCAGTCTACAGCCTTGTTGAAGCATTTGTAGCCTACAGAATAGTCACAGTTTACAGAGGTCAAAGATGACATTTCTTTGAGGATAAAGGCATGTCTCGGATGTTGGCTCAGATGCACAGAAGATGCCAAGGACACAAGGATTAATTAAGAACCATGTACATGGTCACAGAAACCTGCATGCTGCAGACTTTAGAGGCATCCATAATCCTAACATAAGCGACATGTTCTCAATATTTATGTTTGCTTTTTCCTGCCGGCACCGACTTTTCCTGTGAAGTTGCCCTTCACAAATTTAGCCCAGTAAAAAGTTCTAGGGCAACACAGTTGAGAACAAGAGCAAGATCCAGACACTGAGGAAGCAAAGGCAACAGCAGGCCAGAAATATGCATGGAGTACTACGTTTGTGTCCAAAATCTAATCTTCGGAAACGTGTAGCAACTTACATGGTCCGTAAATATTAAAAAATAGAAAGCAACATGGTCCACAATACCGGAAAAATTAAAGTGTTGGTTAAGAAGGCTCATAATCCTGTTAATTCAAAAAGCTGAAGCAAGATGACAAAGTGAAGAACAAGATACAGAAACTGTTAGTGGATGAAGGTGTCGTTTGGAAGAAATGATACAGCAAAAGCAGTGACAAACAATCCAGAATGGCACAACAAATATCACAGATCGGTAGGAGACACTAAAACTTGACGTAGATCCATGGATGAGACAAAAAGACAAGAGCTGGTCCCCTCCAGCTAGTTAGGTGAATGGAGACATCACTCTGACCCAATAATTAGTCTAACGATGTGGATAAGAGGTTCGGGGCGTGAAGCTTCTAGTGAGAGACTTCAGTTTTTGAACTGATATAGATGTATATATAATCATAGCAAAAAGGTAGATTGTGAATGTGTTCATTTACATAGTACTTACCTCTTTCTCCAATTTTCCTGTGCTGAAATATAGATATTTGCATTCAAATCAGATTTGTTTTAGATGTAAATCATATGAAGTTGTCCATTTAATGTTTTTCCAATTGTTACAGAAATATTGTCTGTTTAATTAATGCTGGGCTGTCTTAATGTGAGGATTAAATGAAGAGGTAAACTGTCTTTAGATATAAAAGGTCCTTGTTTTGAGTGCCTGAGCCTCATCTTGCATATGAAAGATCTCCATGTTTCATGTCATTGCTTCTAAGCTAGACAAAGGAATCTTGATGCTAAAGAAGAGATGGAAAAGCTTTTAGCACAGGCAGGAGGAAAGTGATCATCTTTCTGGTCAACCACTCCACTCTAGAAAGGTACAAAAATGCATAAAAGGAACTAACCAGTCTTACTCTGCTTGCCTTACCCAGAGGTGTCAAACTGCTTTAGAAATTCAGCGGATATTTCTGCTGACATTGAGTGTTAAGTTGTGTCCAACACAGGAAAGTTGATTTTAAACCACAAGTGTCACAATGAATACTTTGTTAGCTGTACAGTCATTGTCCAGAAGGGGCTATGCAAGTGACAGCTTATAGAAATCAAAACATTTCAAAATGACAGATTATTGTGGTATAATTTTTGTAAGTGTTGATGATGCATCTTGCATTGTGCAATGTATAAATGTGAATCATATCCATGGCAATCTCTCATTTTTTTGCCTGTTTTGTGCCTCACATGACTCTTCAGCAGCCAGATGATGTGATACAACTCTTCACAGAGGTCTGTGTGCATGCGTGTGAACATGTGCATCATATCATTTCTACTTAAAGACTCATCTGCATATATTATACATTTGAATTGGTTTTTTTTCAAACGTTGAATGGTCTGATAAAAATATCTGTGTTCCAGTTTGTTTAGTGTAGCAAAGCTTCATCATTGTTCTTGCATCACTGCTTTCAGTTTTATTGATGTTCTGAACGTTGTTAATTTGGCCCTTGCATTTTATCATCAGTGCAGAAGTGTCCAAGGTTTCAAAGTAGTTCTGTTGAAATTTGTAGATAACTCGGGTTTGTTGATTTTATGCATAGTTTACTCTTGTTAGAGTGGACAACTGGTGATGTGCCACATGTGAGACTTTCATTGGCTTTTTGTGCAATGAAAATAGTTCGTTAATGTTTCTTTAAACAAAAAACAAACAAAAAAATGTTTTGGCTGGTATTTCTGCGTGCTGGGTCACACTGAAAATGTGTTGCTTCAAATTACATGCTACCATTGTTGCAGTTTGCTTCAGAAGTGCTTAGAGGTGAAAAGAAAAGGATAAAACCCAAACCTTTTTGTTATGTAATTTCTTTTTAGTATGAGATAAATACTGTGTGTTTTATCTGGACTAAATGAAGAATCTAAATGTTAAAATTAGGTAAAGTAGTAAAGTAGATAAGGTTTTCTGCTGCTCTTTTGTTTCGTGAACAGAAACAAAATGCTCATCACAATTCCCACACAAAGAAAGTAAACTGCTTGAGTGGCACATGTAGTATATTCTTGTCTTTTCTGACCACTCAATAAAGTGTTAGTTGCTGACTTTTATATGCATTTGGCAACATAAATTAAGACATCTTTTGCCAAAGATTGCTGATTTTGCAGACATCAGGACTAGACACAGTGATGCTATTTTATCATTTTATATTTACATCAGGACTAGATAAATAACACAGTGATTCTATTTTATCATTTTATATTTGCTCAAGTAGCACCATTTGGTCAGGAGGAACATGAACTTTCAACTTCTCTTCAACCCTTTTTTTTCATGTTTTTCATTTTGCTTTTTAACTTCACCTTTGTGACCTTTATTGAACAACGCACATGCAGTCTCATCCTCTTTTGGCAACTCCTTCTATGCCATAGAGCTAGTTACCATCAGTGTACTCAATGGTTTACAAATTTAGTGAAGTCCCAATAAGAAATTCAGGAATATTTCTTACTTTCACCATTGTTTAAACATGACGGTGTCTTAGGTTATGCAGAAAAAGATGCTCTTGTTTAAATAATAAAAAGAGGCACTTGTTTTTAGTCCAAGCTGCAATATGTCTTTACATCTGATAGCCATGAAGCTCTTGTTCTTTGGGGGTAGTTGTAGTGTTTTGCATCACTGGAGAGAACTGATGACATTGCAGATTAGGTGCAGATCACTTTTTTCCAAGGTGGATAAAGTTATCTTGGACTGTACCACCACTAAATTTATCTATGCTATGCTAGTCATGAGCCATGTGTGTTGGAGCATCTGAACAATTACTGAAGTTTTACTGACCTCCTTTGGTGCAGTATATTTTCATTTGTGGGTTGATACGGGATATTGTATTTTGTTGAGAAGACCTTGACTCAGGTTGATTTTGTGCCCCAGCATGATTACCAGGTTGGATATAAATACAATAATTGAATATGGTAATAGGCAAGCATCAGTGCAATTAGCACATGGGAACAAGATGGTTGAAGCATACAGCAGATGTCAGTTTTGTATTTTGTGAATGATAATTGTATTTTATCACAAGTGTGGCCTTTTGGGAAATAAAAAGGAAATATGCACATTCAGACATGAGTTAATTTTTTTGTTTGGGCCAGTGTAGTGAGGACTTTGAATATGGTGCCATGTACACTAGTGATCAAGCTATGTTTTAAAGTAATAATGGTAGGATTTATAACGCGCATTTCCCCACACAGAGTCGAAAGTGAGTGATGTCGTATGTTTTGGAGGCTATCAAGAATTACTTCAGTTTTTTCCTGTGTTGAGCTTTGTTAACAACATCCAATGTTTAACAGAAAAGTGGCTGGCAAAATTGGCCTGGTGCAGGTGCTGGACCATGGCGCAAACGCACCAAATATTGTTGCTGGACAGTTACATAACAGTTCACATTCACAACAAATCATTTGCCTATCCTCTTCCATTCCACCCATTCTGAGAAGTTCAGTTTTAACTTGGCCAGTGTCTGCTATGAATACGTGATTAAGTTCATCTCCTGGGTTTTTATTAACTATTCAAAATGCAATGCTTTAGATTCCATGCCCTACATTAAAATTTATTTGATAAAAGTTCAGGTGCATGGTCTTTCTAAATTAACAATAAAACTTGGATACATAGTTGTGAGATTCCTGCCTTTTAAATGAGAATATTAAATTGAAATGCATTTTAGATTTATGCCAGCAATTTTGCTGGAGGGAGGGATCCTTTAGGTTTGATACCGTACCTTGCCCTCTCATTTGAGAGCAAGCCTGTAGAATCTCGTGAAGGTGAATGTATCAAAAATATCTTATATTGTAGTGCTTTTTCAAGCAACAGGTGCTGCATTACTCTAAAGCTTAATTAAACATGCAGTCATGACCAACACCTCTTGCAGAGGAAAAGGAGTAGCAATTTGTCTAAAGAAAAAACAAGTGAACTGAGGTTCTGAATCTTTGAGCTCAAACTTTTGGCTTGTAAGCCAAACATTTACATCCAGTTGTGTTTAAAACAACTCTTGCATGGTATACCATGTTTTTGAGTGACACGTGGTTCATTTTTTATCTACTAAGTGCTGTCATAAAAATGCTGACATGATCTGAAAATCGTGCCAGATACTTTTGAACCTAAGTACAGAAAGGAATACCGTTCCTATTTATATGGGCCATGGACTGGCTTATGAAACAAACAGAAGACATGAAAAGAGGAATCCATTAGACACTCACATCTGTACTGGAAGACTTAGATTATGCTGATGACATGGTTATGTTGTCCAGCCAACTCAAAGACGCACAGGAAAAGATCAACAATCTAACCAAAAATAGAAATTAAAGCAAACACAGGTAAAACAAAAGAAATGACACAGAATGCCAACACAACAGAACCCATCACAATTGAAATAGAAGTACAGAGAGTCCAAAAATGTATGTACCTTGAAAGTCTAGTAACAACAGATGGCGATAGAGAAAATGATGTGAAGAACAGACTCATCAAAGCAAATCAAGCCTTTGCCTTGCTAAAAGAAAGCTCTAAGGAGGAATACAAAATAAGAATGGACTAACATAATTACTAATGAAGAAATCCTTACAAGAGCCAGCTTCACAAATATGACAACCACAATCCAAAAAAGATGGAAGCGGTTAGGGAATGTGTGCAGAATGAAACCAGAGCACCACAAAAAATAGCCCTTCATCGGACAGTTGATGGCAAGAGGAAGCGCGGTCAGCCAAAAGAAACATGGCAAAGGTTTGTAGAAACTGCCCTGGAACAGGACGGGTAAATTTGCTGTTGATTTAAAAAAAAAAAGATGTAGTGGATGTCTTAGGTACGAAGAGGAGTAACTGAGAAAAGGAAAGAAATAGCTGAGAAAAGTGGGGAACACTGATAAGAATGACTTTCTTGTCAAATGGTTCCTCATACATCAGGAATTAGGGTCAATTTGTTTTCCATCATGAAAGAGTACGAATCATAGAGGACTTCCTAAAATCAAAGCACAACTAATGGCTACCATGTTAACTTGAAACTCTAAAGTTTGAGTAGGAGTGATTCAGAATGTCAGTATCTATAATTTAAGCCCAACCTCAATTTCAATCCAGTTGTGTGTAGCTGAGGCTTTGTATGATAGCAAATTTGTGTGTAGGAAAGGACTGAGAAGTAAGACTGATTTCTTTACATATGTGCCGTAACAAAGCTTTGTTTTCTGTTTACTGGTTTATGATCTGCCTTCCACCCATGTTATCATATGCTCAACCCAACACTGTAGAAAGATTTTTTTTTCCAAAATAGAATTCTTTTCTTGCATTGAAGCAAGCATTGAAAGGATAATATTGAATGCCACATTGACAGATTGAAAAAAACTATTGCTGTATGTTATGTTTCTTGTTGACCAAATGATTTTTGTTTGCAGCTGACCAAATATGTGATGTCCACCATTCCCTGCTGCATTTTTGCACAGAGAGATCTGGTTCATTTCCTGTCAAAGAATCCAATTTAATCTTTTTATGTTTCTTTCTTCTTCTTTTTTTGTTCTCCATGCACTAATAAACTTGATTCTGTTGCTATTTTTTTATGTGTGTCAGATTCCTGTGGATCTGACTGCTTTTGCCTGGCATCTGAAGACATCCTGTATTCGTTACTACAATCATTGCTGAGTTTCACTTCAAGTTTATCATCATAGCCAGTTTTTGATGACAAGTGTGCATTGTGTCCTTTGCCTTTTCTCTTCAGGATCTGTTCTTTTGCCTGTTTTGACTTATCACAGCTGTGAGAATTGTGCTGAACAGAAGACACAGCAGAGGTACTTTGTGAGACCTGGATTACTTGGTGTGCTGAGCTAGAACAATGCGATGAGCTGGTCTGGTCCATTATGTCTACTGAGTCCAACTTCTGCAAGTTCCTGTACATTTCACGCTCATGCATGAGGTCCTCTTCAGTGACAGCAACAGATGCCAAACGCTCATCTTCAGAACTGTAAAAATAATAACAGAAAATGATATTGAGATACAATCACTGATTGCAGCCTTTGGCTTCTTATCAAGGACAGAAATAGAAAAGTTTTCCAAATGTGAAACCATTTTTTTTCAGCATAAAATAATTAAAAAAAAACAACTCTGATTTAATAGTGATAAGTTTACTTATGAACAGATGTGGAAGACAAACATAACAGATGAAAAAAAACTTCTAAAAATAAACTCTATCACTGAGGAGTTACATTATGGCATCATGACCTCCTTTGCAAGCATTGCACAGCATGCAGAAATGGACTCCAAATCTGCCATCACCATCATGCATGTTATCTGTGCATAAAAGCAACAAATATCTTGGGACTACACAGATCACAAAACTACTGCACAGTGTGAGCTGAGCTTACAATCTATGTTGGCATTCACTTGGAGTATGATCCAGTTACTTGCTAAATTTTGAAGAATAAGAGGGATGTTCCACTTCTGACCAGACTTCAGTATTTCACACACTTTCAGTGAGTGCAAGCCTTGTGGATTTGATAGAGTGATTCTTCAGGGTATTTGCACATTTTTTTCATAATTTTTCCCTCTTAGTTTTCCCAGGATGGGGAGAAGCAAGTCAATGCATGCTCACCAAGTGATCCATTGGAGTTTCTTGCACAATCAGGCGTCATGGTTTTGAAGCCTCCTCCCTACTCATTAGACCTTGCCACCATGCAAGTTTTGGTTGCTCCTGAAGCTAAAAGAGCTCTTGCATGGAGTGAACTTTGAAACTCGAGAGGAACTCATTTGAAGTGAGGGAACAGCTAAAATTGATGCCAACATCAGCATTTTTGGAATGTTTTCAAAAGTGGATCCATAGGGCCAACAAAACATGTGACTATGTTGAAAAAGGAAAAATGTTTAAAAAAATTCTCTGGGTTTGGTTTATTGCCAAGTCTGGGTAAAAGTGGAACATCCCTTGAACACAGTGATGGTGACTTAAGGCAAAGACCTAAAAGACGTAATTGAAAACTCACCCATCAGAACTGCTACTGCTGCTGACTTTCCTGCATTTCCGACCTGGCTGCTGAGGTGATGGCAAGACAGGATCAGAGGGGTGAACGCAGACATGTGATGACGTGGTAAACAAACGAATGCCTGTCTCTTGTGGTGGTGGCTCTTTGTCTTGTTTCTGAGTATTTTGAACAATCACTTTGGTTTCTCTGCAAAATAAAACATTATGGTAAGTACTCTAGTGCTGTTAATTGTTAAACTACAGGTAACTTGAAATTTACATGTGTTCAAAATATCGCATTTTACAGTTGGTAAAATAAAAAGACAAAAAATGGATCACAGAAATACTGCGTCTGTCAACTACAGTGTGTTAGTTTCTTATTGATGCTTCAAGGTAGCAAAGTTCATACCTTCTCTTGATATTTGTAACCAGAAATAAATCAGCAGTGGTGTGAAACTAACAGAAAAATGCTAGAAAAAGAAATGGGGAGGGGGTGTCCATGAAAATTGACTTGTAATAGCCAGTCTGACAAGTTTTTTTTGTTTTAGTGTTCAGTGTGCCCTGTTGATGTGTTAAAGTGTAAAACTCTCACACTTGAGTCCAGTCCTAGAAACGATGCAAGCAGAAGTTTTATCCAGTTTCATGGTTACTTGGCTTTGTTGAGAAGTGTGTAGTGTGTTCTGATTTGAACCACTGAACTTACCCTTGTTTGCAAAACCACAGTATAGAAAAACTAAACAACCAACATACATACATGATCTCTAGCCCATGCTTGATAACACAGACAGGATGCATATCATTAGACATGTTGCCAGTACATATTACTCAAATTAATGTTAATAACAAATTTCCTAAGACTTTTCACACATGGTGGACAAGCAGCCATTTCATGCTATTAAAAGGATTAGAACCTGAAGCAGCAGCACATAAAAGTAGTTAAATGACAAGATATACTTTTTTTTAATGAATGACTAGTGTATACCTCTCCAGCATTTCTGTCAGTTTCCTGGCAATAAAAGAACGGACTTCAGGAGTTACACTGTACCACAAGTCTTGTTCAGAATCTTCCTCTTCTCTTTCCCTATGTAAGAGAGAGGAAAAAATGGAATAAAAAATTTAAATGTTTGCAATTGTTGCTACTGTCTGCAAAATATGAATGATGTCGGAAAAACAGAAGAATTAAAATACATTAAAACAGTTAACAAACTGTTTGACTCTGACACCCCTGATTTCCAAACCAGACAATAATGCATGTAAACATGCTTTTTCTAATATTGGCTATAAATGACACTTCTGAAGGAAATGAAATTTAAGAGATTAATAGCCTTAGTACATGTCAGTTCTTCTGGTCAAAGACATAAAACAATACTGATGTATATACAGGTAAAGTTTCTAACAAAATTAACAAACTAACAGTTAAAAATTATAATGAAATGGCAGGTATTAGCATAATCAATAGATCAGTTCCTTGGTTTTCAGATATTTTGAAGATGTATAGCTTTACCTCAGTGACTTTTTAACAGGTGCATTCAATTGCAGCTGATGGCTTGGAAGTGTCAAAAGCATTGTGGCTATTACTTATTTGTGCCTTAGAGAAGGTATTTTCTGAAACAAAATACATGAAGCATTTTATGTATTGAAGGAAAAATTGTCAACAATGACAGTAGACACTGAGCAATTATTCAAATTTTTTATGTACATCTAATAAAAGATGCACCTCAACTAACACTCCCAGTGGAGTTCTGTATGGGAACATCAAACTGATGCCAACAAGGTCTGAACAAATAGTGAGTGACATCATGCAAGTACAACAATAAATAGCGAACAAGTATTTTTGGAAAGTAGCACTTTCATATGGACTATTTGAGTGTTATTTTGTGAACAGCTGCTAAACCTGATTCGTTAGAGAGATCTGGATTTGAATTTATAAGAATCCCCTGGGTCAGATGGAGTTAGGATGATATAACATAGCCAGATTATCACAACCAAAAAACGGAAAAAAATATTATTAAAGAATAGATCATCATCCAATGCTATGCACCAACAAATGAAGCAGATGAAGAGGAAAAAGAAGACTTCTACAGCTCCTTGCAGTCTCTGCTTTACCACACACCAAGAAGAGATCTGAAGATCATTGTGGAAGACCTAAATGCCAAAGTGGGAGATGATAACACCAATAGGGAAATCATCATGGGAAGACATGGTGTCAGCAGCTGCAATGAAAATGGAGCTCTTCACAGACTGCTGCACTTTCAATGACCACGTCATAGGTGGCACTGTGTTCCCACACAAAAATATAAACAAGACAACTTGGACTTCCCCTGATGGCCAGACAGAAAACCAGATTGACCATGTAACAGTTGCTTAAAAGTGGAGAAGGAGTCTTCAAGATGTCCGAGTGAGGAGAGGTGCAGATGTTGCTTCAGATCAGCAACTCCTAGTGGCAGTCTTCAAGATTAAGCTGAAGTCCTTCATTGACCCAGCTGGCAGATCACACCACAAGTTCAAGTTCAAGAACAAGGAAACCAGAGAAATTTATAACTGTGAAGTCAAGAATAAGTATGAGGCCTTCTTAGGACTGACAGAAGAATCAGTGGAAGAACACTGGTCAACACTCAAGTGCATTTGGAAAACAGCCTGTACAGATGTTCTAGGGAGAGGGGGAAAAAAACACAAGGAATGCATGACTCCAGAGACCTGGGCAAAGAGTGAATCAAGAAAGGGACTGAAACAGAAGCTCAACCAATGTCAAGACCAGCAAAAGAAGGAAGGTCTCACAGCTGAGTATTGGTAAGCATAATAACATGGTTGTCTAACGCTGACATTTCTTTACCGATAATTATATGTATATACTCGTTGAAGTACCTACGATGTGAGTGCTCCTATGTTGACGGAGATGCAAAAGTTACCCTCTAGAGATTTGTATAATCGCATGTTTGAAGTTGCGGTTCACTAGACTACTGTCATGTATGGTATCGATGATAGCACACATGCAAGGAGTCCGTCTGAAATTATGGAAATGTTACTCATCCAAAGCTCCACAAATAAAATAACTAAATCTTGTAAAAACACTATTGTATATTTAGTACCTTCACACAACTTGTGTGTGTATGATGTGACAACCGCTTCTTGCAGACGCAGAGTTAAAGTTTCATCTTCAGACGAGTCGGAATCCGTAAGCGCGGCCATTTTGTTTTTAAATTAAAAAGTCCATCGGAGTATATAACAAGTCACTTAAATAATAGTACTTTGTGCTCTCAAATAAGCATGCTTCAGAGTTTAAAAATTATTTTTATTGATAAAGATATGATTTTTTTAAAAACTTATAATAAATAAAATAAAATTGTTTCATCAAGAGATATTTTTAGGCAACCGCCGATTATCGGTATGGCGGACATGATTCTATTGCTAAAGCAATGCTGTTCTAGCCAAGGTAGACTGTAGTTTAGTATACGCTATCAACATAATTTGTAACTGATCTGACAAAGAAGACAAGTACTTTCACGATTCTTATGGTGTGTAGAAGTGACATTACTTTTCACAAGTTTTATTTCTTTGCTTCAACCAAGTCGGGCAAGTTCTAAATCTAAATCTGCCGCCGATTCAGGTGGGCTGCTGAATGAACCACTTGAAAAATACAAGCAATCAGACAAAAATGACAGCATCAACAATTCTTTCTTCGTCGTGTTTTTCATTTCCTGGATTTTTATGTGAAAGGATGGCATTATGAAAGACAAGCTTTAACTTTTGTCTTTAGACTGTCTTCAGAGAACATTGCATTTTCAGATTGTGATAAAGTGCTAGCGATATTGTGGATGACTGAAAAAAAAAACAACAAAACAACACTTCCAGAGTGTGTGAAGTGACATCACTTCCAGAGTGTGTGAAGTGAAATAACATTTAAATGTAAATACTGACAGATCCATAACCCGAGTCATCATGGCGTACAACACCTTGAGCAGAGCTCAACTTAGCTTTGACTATCTACACACAAATTCGTAAGTATTACACTTAAATACACTAATGAAAGGAACTGTTGCACCACATATTTGTTGGGTTTTGGCGGTTGGGGTGGCTTGGTAGTGTGAGTACACGTCCATCATAACATTAAATAAAGTAGAATAGGTCTTATAAAGGATGTTTTTCAGTTTCAAGAGAAGTGTGTGAGCATGTAAATCTCAACCAGTCAAAAGTTTATAATCCTGACCTTTTGATCATTGTAATAAACCATTATGTGTTACCTTAAACAAGAAGGAAGAAAGAACAAGAACTATTTCCTCTACACATTTTAGGCATGTAGTATGGGTATAGCATCCACCTGACTGCTATTACTCATTAGGAGTATTATTAAAGGCTTTAGTGATAGTAGCTGGTACACAAATTTTTGGAGAAAGCATAATTTGTAATTGAGCAATGTCATTTTTTAAAAATAAAACTGTAATATACACCATAGCAAACATTACAAATAAAGTTTATAAATAGCTTTTGTTTTGGGAAAATTATGGCAGGTTATGATCTTTCACTATATGAAAGTTAATTTTAATTTAAACCTTGTTGGACAAGTGTGTTTGTGTGCATGTGCACACACACCATCTAAGCAGAGATTGAATGGATGATCATCATTTGATTCAACCACTAAGTATACGTTACTATTTAGTATAATGACGCATTTGTTGTATGTCTACAAAATGAAACAAAAATTTTTGTTTACGAATTAGTCATGTGATATATATATATAGGTATTCTGCCATTGTTATCAGATGTGGCGCATGGATACCTATATATCAGTGAAAAAAAACATTCCTTGCTAATTTACACAATAGCAGAGCACTCATTGCTGATTTGGATCCTCTATCACACACACACCAAAAAAAGCAAGATTGACATATGTCAACTAAAGACAAGAAAATAGAGAACACCAAAAATTCACTTATTTCATTGCTAAATTATTGCATAGATGATGATTTGATCGAATCAACTTAGGGTTGTGGTCGAATTGACTATGGGTTGTGGTCATGGTTAAATCCACTATGAGCTGTGGTCAAATTGACTGGCCTCTAAATGGACTCTATACAGTGCAGAGAACAGGAGACCTTACAACATGATTAAAAAAGGCTACAGTTTCAAGATAGATTTACTTGGTATTTGTGAGATGCATATAATATGTTTGACTTAAAAGCTAATGTTTTGTGAAGCCAGTATTTGTCATAAGTCTTAGCAAATAAAGATGTCATCCTGAATAATCTAGCATGTGAGTGACTTAAAAGTTATGATGAACAGTTCTGTGTGCTACTGGTCACTGGTTTGTCCTTGACACTTGCCACATGAGATTACAACAGCAGAATTTGCCTTTGACAAATTTGCACCTTTACCATTTAGTGTTCTTTGTTTATTACTTTGAGGTATAAATGCTTACACAGTATAGCAATATTTGAGTCATTTACCAAATTATTTAGTGTCTTTTTTGTTGATCACCAATAAACCCACATTTGTAAAGCTTATACAAGAAACAATGTCATATTGTCTGGACTAAGCCATTTTAAATAAACCCCTTTCCATAAAATTTATTGATGTCCACAGTTTATTAAAAAAAACCCAAACATTACTTTTATAACCAATACAGAACTCTTAGTTGTCTGCTGAGTTCAGGGAACACCAGGTGACAAATTAATTCCTTATGATAGTAATCCCTCACCCCTCTAAAAGTTCTCTTGTGTAAGGTAATAAACACCTAATGCATGTGAAGGTAGAATTATGAAAGAAAGTTCAAAATGTCTAGTTATCATCATTATTAGTAGAGTTTCATCAACATTTAATATGAAAATTGCTTACTTTTTGTAACCTGAAATTTCTAGTCTTCCCCTACCCCCACCAGTCTCCTCCTACCTGTTTTTCACCTGAAGGTTGGTACAAGCTGATGAATTTGATCTGGAGACAGACAGTGATGATAGCTGGATAACTATAAACGCCTGTTATTGTTGTCACAGACTGAGACAAAGTAGTGTTGACACTGCAATATTAAAAGTGGGGCTTCCTGATGACATAGTATCTTAAGGGGCAAGATGACGCATACTTCTGTTCTCTGGAAGGTGACTTTTAGGATAAAGGTCTAGCGTTATACTAGTAAATCTGCATGCTTCTGTAACATATAAATGTTGCTCTTTTCGAAAGTGTCATTTGTAATATGTAACTGAATGTTATGTATATGTGAAGTCAGATACGTGTAAGCAAGCTGTCAGTGATGACTATTTGGGGAAACAATGTTTACAGCAGCTGAATTCTTTCTTGGTGCTTGGCAGCAGCACTGTTCTTTCCCTTGTGCCTGTAGTTTTGATAACAGCTATTTTAAGGATCCCATCTCAGAGTCATTTTGCTTGGGACTAATAGAACATCTCTTTCCTTATTTTGGCCATGGATTAATTCAAATAACCAATTTATATGTACATATGTGTTTAAACTTGGTATTCTAGGCCTTAATGAGATTTAAGGAGACTTCATAGTATGATATGGGCTATCAAGTGGCAACATTGCTGGTGTCATTTTAAGCATTATCTTGCTGTTTAACTTTAAGGTGTAGTTTGTTGACTTTTGTGCAACTAGGGCAGTGACAAGTGTCTGCATTATTTGTACTATTGACCTGGTGTGGTTAATCATGTTTGGGAGGGAAAGAGTATAATCATAGAAGCAATAGTTGAGTAAATGCTCACTGCTGGCATCTGTTTTGTTAATTGATTAGTTTAGAAAGTGCAGAGTACTTTGAAAAAAAAAACTATTTGATTTACGCTTGTTGTTTCCTGCTTATCTTTTTATAGTGGTCTGTGAACATATCTCATCCTGGATTTTCTCATCTGTAAACTGCTTTGTATTTCAGAACAACTCATGAATTTCTGTTTGGAGCACTTGCTGAACTCCTGGATAATGCCAGGTGAAACTGAAAACCTTGAAATTATTGATAAAAATGATTAGGAGTAAATGAATCTGCATTTTTTCTTTGTGTTAAGGGTTTGTTTTATAATTTACCTATCTTCAGGATTTGGAAAAATGCTTTCCAGTTCACAGTAGTTTCCAGTAATCTGTTCACATAAATTTGTTGATATAGTGCTGGGGTACATATGTGTCATTATTTAAATGTTCAGTTTAAAAAGTTCTGTGTCAAATAATACTTTTTTTGTTGGTGGATTTAGGGATGCTTCAGCAACCAAGATCAGCATTTATACAGGTATTGATCTGTTAATGGATTTGTATTTTCCTGTGTATATAAATACATTGAAATATATAGCCCCATGCATGTGTGTGTGTGTACAGGCATGCACTGCACCATCTTAAGCATGTACTACTAGTAAAAAAATACTACAGCTTTTTTTCCTTTTTATCCTGTTGCAAGTTTGAGTAGAACTTATATTGCGGAAGTGGCAGACACACGTACATTAATTAGTGTCACAACTGCTTGATAAATGCTTATGTCTGTTGTTTCCACCTCCCCCCCCCTTTGGTTTGTTTGCATATCTATTGCTTTATAATCAGTATAAATTTGTCCTTAACTTTTTATTTGCCTTAAATTCTTAAAATTTCATGCTTATTTTTATGTCACAATAATAGGTAAACATACAAGTTTTGGTGTGTTTTTGTACTTTCCTGTAAGCACTATATTGAATAATTAGATGCATTTACACATGTCTGGAAGCACAGATTGTAATGTAATAATAATTAAGAACATTTCCAATGATTTGCTCAGAGTGCTTTACAAAAGTAATAAACCTGTCCACATAAACTGAATCACTAACAACCATATACCCCTATTCACATGTAACAGGCATGCTGACTTCTACAACAGACATACCTACTCATACACAAGGTAAATGCCATGAACTTGTATTACTGGACTGCTTGTAGACAATTTTTTTCCAGTTAAATACTAAAACGAGGCTGGTGTATACAAAGCTTTCGGTTAAATAAATTTTTTCTTTAGGCTCACTGAGACTAACAGCGGAGAACTTTGCAGGAGGTTAAGTGTTGGTCTCGGTGAACAGACAGCAGTCCACCTATACATATCCGTGGTAAATACATGCTCGTGGTCAGGCCAGAATTGCAGTGTTGTCTGTGAAAAAAATTCATCATGAGTTTGGACAAATGAGATGATTGTTTTTATATTTCAGAGTCGGACAGTTCACTACGTGGAGGGTTTACGTTATGCTTTTTAGACGATGGAGAGGGAATGGACCCAAGTAAGTGATCTCTGCCTTTGCTAATAGATTAGTCAAAGAACTTAAATGTCTAATGTACTACTGACTTTGAATAAATTTCTGTTAACTCTCCTAACTTTAAACTTAAATTATAATTCTGATTTGTCCATCATATTTAGTTTTATGATTTTTGGAAATTCTTGAAATTTGTGTGTACTAGAATATCAGAATCAAAGGTCAAAGTCTATTAACAAAAAGTCTAATGCTAAAATTAGGTGTACACAAAGCAAATTCAGTTTTCATAGACAGCTGTTCCCCACCCCACCTGCACCCCCACCCCCACCATGAAGATCGTTGACATTAACAAAATTGCTATTTCACTGGATATGGCTCATCATTTTCCAATAAATGTAAATTGAGTTGATCCCTAATTTGTTTTCAAGCTGAAACTGCAGACATCGTTACATTTGGCAAGTCCACCAAACGATCATTGGATTTGCAGCACATTGGAATGTATGGAAATGGTCTAAAATCGTAAGTTTTCTTCTCACATCCATTGGTTATGGGTGTTTTGACTATATTTTCTTTATTTTACCAGACTGCATACTGTACAATTGATGCCATCTCTAAAATTTGCTTTTAAAATAAATGCATTTTGCAGAATACATTTCAGTATACAGTTCTTGGGAATTCCTATGTAAAATAACAAAACACATTATATTATGTTAATACTTGATGAATAATACAGCTTTATATGTAATCCTCAGGGGTTCAATGCGTATTGGCAATGATTTGATCCTGTTTACTAAGAAAGGATTGACAATGTCCTGTTTGTTCCTTTCTCGGACATTCCATGAAGAAGAGAACATAGATGAGGTGAGTTCTCCTTGATGTTGACTTGTGTGTTTATTTTGACGATGCTTATCCTTTTGTTGCTGCATTCATCATTAATTTTACCAGATGACCTGACTTAAGAGGTTATGGGATACAACTACTCTTTAACCTGATGAATTATTGCCCCTGGTCTGGACAGCCCTATTCCCCTGCAGATGTCACTCCTCTGCCAATGGCATACATTGACAGGTTTTTGTCATGAACTGGTTGATGTTTTCAACTCCATCATCACTTCCCTGGCCAAATGGACAGACTTTTCCTGACTTCTGCGGGGCATTCTCCAGGATGCATCAGCTCATTTCATGCTTTGTGCCTATGCAAGTCTAGACGAATGAGGAGCTTATTTGGCTCCTCCGTTCCTTCATATGAGGGTTAGGGCTAGATGAAGGTTGGATGAAGACTAGCAGTTGCACATCAATGAGAAGAAAGCTGCTTGGGATGCCCCCAACCTCTGAACTGTCTCACTTCAGGGCCAAGGTGTTCAGATCTTGCACTGTGGTCACATACCTGCGGAATATGGGTTCAGACCAGAATCTCTCAGAACTCTTGACCAATTTCTCCCAGTTCCAGCCAGCAACTCATTGCCTTTTCCGTACATGGAATTAAGCCTAGGTGTCTAAACTCGGAGACATTTGAATCTCTCAGCTTAGCTGCCTTTAAGTGGGTGACAGGGTAAGCAGGTATCTTCTTGCTGGCCTTAACCTTGGCAGCAATGGGCAGAGTCATATTCCTTGTCAATGGATTCCAACTACCTGCAATTTAGAGACAGTGGATCACTACACTTGGTCACCGACCGGCCATTTTTGGCTTAGAATTGGCTGTGTAATGTGAGTCCTGAGCTAATAGTGATATGACCCTGTGCATCTGCAGAAATTGTTATAGTGGTTTAGTACAGAAACACCTGGCTTCAGAGGGGCCTCTGTTGGCCAAGGCTTTTAAAATGACCAGGTGCAATAATTCATTTGCTTAAAGAACAGTTTTGGCCCATAAGCTTTTAATGGTTGGATCATCTTGTAAGCATTGAAGATCAACAATTTACAAAAAAGACAAAAATCATTTTCACCAATCTTGTAAAATAATTAAATTTCATTGAAATTTAATGAATCATAATGTAGTAGGTTTTCTTGCTAACCATCTTTCCTATTTCTTTAAGGTCATTGTGCCCCTGCCTTCATTTGAGGCCAGCACACGAAGACCGCTGACCAAAGGATCACGTGCCAGGAGAGGGTGAGTGCTGTTCTCTTATGTATCATCTTATCCCTCTTACAGTCTTTATAATTGTTGTTATTTTTTAAATCCATTTTGATTTCCACATTATTTGTTGTGTTTAGTTCCCCTAGAAGCATGAAAACTGCTGAAACTCAAAACAAAGATAAAATTGCACTTAAATTCTTAATACTTTTTTTTTGCATTATTCAGGTTAGCTCCTAAGTTATTCCAGTGTATGTAGTTTTTCTGTTCTTCCATACTGTGGCTTCTTTTTCATTTTTTGTTTTCTCAGTTGTCTTTTTTTTTTTTAATTTCCATGTGTCATTCTCTTTCTTTACTTACAGCATGAGACAGAGATGAGCCTTATTTACAAGTATTCCCCATTCCGAACAGAGGAAGAGTTCTTTGCCCAGTTTGAGCGCATAGAAGGGAACTCTGGCACACTGGTGGTCATCTACAACTTAAAACTTCTTGATGACAGCCATACAGAGCTGGACATCACTACAGATCCCACTGATATTTTGCTAGCCAATCCAGCATCAGACTATGACTCAGATGAAGGGTATGTTGTGCCTTGCAAATAGGTTTCAGTTTGTGTCATAGCTTGAAAAGAAAGTAGGAATATGGAACCCGTGATTATGATTGTTGATTAAATAAAGGGGGAAGTCATTTGCAGAAGACAGATGTCTGTTCATTTAATTAATTACCAAGGGAAATAAAGCTCCTTATGTCACTACAACTTCAGGGACTAGACTGTACTTATTGTAATTGAAATTTTGTTGTGTTTTATATAAATTGTCAAAGTAAATGTTGTGAAAAAGGGAGATCATCAATATCTTGAGAACTTTCTGTGATTCCAAGGCTGTCTTTGGCAAGTTAGCCAGCAATGTAGGAGAAAAAGCAACAGTTCAGCATCTAAGCAGCTATCAAATGGGCAGAGACGTTCTTATGTTTGAGCATCAGAATATTTCCATAGAATTAAATGCAGATATCTTTAAGATTTTTTTTGAAACGTCAGTTCTTGTATTTCAGTAATAGTATGTGCTAGCTTTCTTTTGAAAAAAAAAAGAAGAAAAGTAAGCAAATTGGTGTCTTTTGTAGGCTCATGCCAGAGCGGAGGTCGTTCCGGGCTTATGCATCTATCTTGTACATGGATCCTCGTATGAGAATCTACATACAGAACAAGAAAGTGCACACCAAGAGATTGGCCTCTTGCCTTTACAGGCCTCGGCTGTACAAATACTCTTCAAATCGTTTTAAGACACGTACAGAAAATGAGGCAAAACGAGCTCATGATGAGGCATTAGCAGCTGATAACAAGGCTAAAGAGGCAGAAAGCAAAGCCAGGTATGTGAGCATGTGGATGATATATGTGACAACTGTTATGTAGTATGGAAGCATTGCATGTGACAACAATATGAACAGCACATAAATTTAGTGAAAATTGAAGATCTGAATCTAGATAGAAAATGTCGCATGTCAGATATATAATTTTGAGTAATAGTAATAGCTGACAGAAGTAGTATGCAGGAAAAGTATTAGTATGAATATAGTCAAGATGTATACAAATTAAGCATATGTAAATATAAAATAGATGAAACCTTGTTTTGTCATCACCATTAGATTTTTTGAAGGTTTGAATTCTCAAAATTGTCAGAAGAAATAAAAGTGCTTAATTTTTAAAAGCATCTTAATATTTTCATTTTGAAGTACATGCATTGGCTAATGTTATTTGGTAAC
The DNA here is from genome assembly GCF_003073045.1 of Pomacea canaliculata. Classification (NCBI taxonomy): domain Eukaryota; kingdom Metazoa; phylum Mollusca; class Gastropoda; order Architaenioglossa; family Ampullariidae; genus Pomacea; species Pomacea canaliculata. The sequence goes on from NC_037593.1 coordinate 27,110,705, forward strand.
ACTTTTTAATGAAGCTAGTGAGTTGCAAAAAATAGCTTTTATTTTTACAACATTTAATATTTGCAAACTGAGAATTCCTAGATATGGGGTCAAATCCCGCAAGCAAATGTGAAACAAAAATTCAGCACTATGCTGTCCCACAAAGAAATACAAACTTGTCTTAACACTACATTGTGCCCATATTTGGATAATATTACTATGTATTGAAGTTAAAAACTTAATTAAACTATTTGTGAGTGCAGAAATCTGGAGGCTAAATATGGATCGTCACTCAACAAAGACCAGAGAGTAAGAAAGCATTTTGATTGTAATGAGTTAATCCTGATTATTGTTGTGTATCATTCATCATTTTTCTTTGAGGAACATGATTGACTTCTAATTTGATCTTGGTTTGATACTCTTGGCTCAGCTATCTACTTATTATAGGATTCTTTATTTACATCCTTACCTTAATTTTGTTAGAGAATAAAAGGTGGGAGTTGAAAGTTAAAACCATTTGTTATAAAAGTTAATATCTTAAATCTTTAGGGGCTTAACAGAAAATGCTATCCCAGAATAACTTTTGTTTGTTAACCCTTTGAGGACCAAGGAACATATTTGTCCCATACTTTTAAATGGACTCCATATGTGATTGAAACAACATAGACCAGCCAAATTTCTATGAAACCATTTAGTATGTCACTGACTTTATATGAATAAGGCTAATTTCGATATGCATGCATTAGTTTCATTGTCAGATTGAGAGGAATTTTCAGTTTGAAGACAACCTGCAAAAGTGAAATTTGATTTTTTTTTTTTAAACAAAACAAACTATGTACTAAGTGGACAAACTGCCACTGGTTTTCCTTGGGGATGTCACTATGTATTAATATTTTTGTTTGGGGATTGTTGTGCTGGTTTTCGAAAATTATTTGATTTTTGGCTGTGGGACATATATATCCCTATGGGCCATAAGACAACCAACTCTTATGTTGTGCCTTTATTCTTCGTGTTTTAGATATAGATGCAACAACAACCGAAATGAAGAACCAATGCCTTTGAGATATTTAAAAAATCCTGAGATTTTTTTCAGCTTGATAGCTCTTGTTGATGAGTAAAGTACATATAACAGAAGAGAATTTCTTTTCAAACTGATGCGCAAGAAATCTTTGCATTCTTGGGAATTAATTTTGTAATGCGATATCATGTGGTTCCATCCTTGAGGGACTACTAGTCCACTGAACCTGATCTCCAGATGTCATATGTTGCTAATGTGATACCTTAGAATCGCTTTGAAGTTGCTTTAAGTAATCCTTACACTTTGCGAACAATAAGGAAATGCTTCTGAGAACAGATCCCTTCAGTTGATTCTTTCAAAATGTACAAAACCCAAGCAAACAACAACCAGTTGATGATCACATTGATAAAATTCAAGGGGCACAACACAATTAAGCGATATTTATTTTTTTAAAAAAAACATAAAAAATATGAACTCAAGATGTGGTACAGGCTTGATTCAAAGACCAGTTACCTGTGTCAATTCTACTTGTACATAGGGAAGAAAACTGAAACTGAATATGGACTAGGAAAGGGAGTGGTTGTTATGCTGAATAAACCACTTGAGCATTGCTGTTGTGAGGTTTACATTTATAACCTCTTCAGTTCACCATTCATGAATTACCTTAGATGCATAAGAGATGGATCTTTGTTCACATCACAGTGTAATATCATTTCTGATATTCCATAACAACAGTAAAACATTTGATCACCATTTGGATAAAAATATTGATGAAACCTGTACCTCACATTGTTTAAGACACTTTTCCCTTGCCGCCCATAGGGATGTATTTGTCCCATGCTGTATCTTGAAAACTATGAGGAATATCAGTTTCAAATAAACATTTTTGGAATCTACAGGTCATTTTAACCTTAAATATGTCAGAATAACTAAAATTATTTGCGTACAATCTTTATATGGTCCTCAAAAAGTTAGGAACTGTCATTTTAATTTGTACATATAGTAGACAGCATACATTGGTTACTAGATCTGATCAGACTGTTCACTAACTTAGTGTTTAAAGCTTCACTGTTAACCTCAGGCAGAGTTACGGAAAGCGCAGACAACAGCTGCAGAATATAGGAGGGATGCAGAAATTAAAAAGCAGATTGCAGATCGCAAAGGGAGGTAAGTGAATAGCTCCCTTAGAAGTATAATTTAGAGGTTTATGATAAATGAAGTTCAATTACAGTTCTGTAACAGTTTCTACATTTCCATTCCAACTACCCTACCAAATATACATTGCTGAACAGGTGGCTTGCAGCATTATTAGTATGTTATAAGACTGAACTATTTTTTGCTTTTTTAAAAATAATTGTAGTTTTCTGTGAGTGGGGAAAGAGATCTGTGTCAGTGTTTTTAAAAGTGTATCCATGTGGAAGGGGTAATAGAGATAGTTCTTACATTTAAGAGTTTTCCATGTGTCAGTAATGATGTTCAAGCATCAGTAGATAATTTGTACCAAAAAAAAAAAAAAATGCAGTAGAAGCGTCTGATATACTTGTCCTTCTGTTGCATGTTACTGAATTAGGGCTCTGAAAGATCCGAAGACACTTAATCTAATCTTTGGCATTAATCTCGAAAATCGAGCCCATGATGGTGTCTTTGTATACAACTGCAGTCGTCTCATCAAGATGTATGAGAAAGTAGGACCTCAAGTTGAAGGTGGAGTGTAAGTATTATGTTTAATTTTTATCAGATTGGTTGGTTTATTTAGTAGGAAAGTGCTTCCACCTTTCGCACTAAGTACCCTTAAAAAATCTCTGATGCACATCCCTATAGACAGGTGTCACGTACTTGAAGTGTCCTGAGACGAGATCTGAACCCTGAGCTGCTCACTGCAGTGGTGACAAGCTAGTGTTTTAACCACTACATTACTGGGCGCCCCCCCCCCCTTTTTTTTTTTATCAGGGTGAATGAAAAGAATGTATGTATCTAGACTATTTACATGTAACATGGTTGGTTTGTGGTGTTTTTTTTAAAATATGATAAGACCTAATAAAGAAAAAGAAGAATTGTTTTTAATTAATCTTCCATAATAGTCATTTAACTTGTATGTTATTTTCATTTTAAACTGACTGCATCTAGGAAAGGAAATAACTGAGTATTTAAAATACTAGCATCCAAGACTGGAAGCAGACCAGTCAAGTTGGATAACTGTGCAGTGCAACATAGTTTCCCTTTGACCCAGCTGTGGAATGAGTACCTGACCCATTAAAACTGGTTGGGGGGAAAAAAGTAACGAAGAGAAGGTGATGGGTATTACCCTCACAAAAAGGCTGACCTCAAGAAAAGTGCTGTCTCTAACACCTTACTCCACAATGACCAAAAGGTCACAGGACTACTTTTAGCTTTTTTTGCATGTGTGTGCATTAGGCTTTCCAGTCCTATGTTGGTTTTTTTCTTTTATTGCAGTCTGAAATTTCTATTAGTAATATAGGTACTTGATGTAGTTTTGTTTATCTATTTTACAGCAATTGCAGTGGTGTCGTTGGTGAGTACATGCTAAGTATTCATATTCTATTTTGTATTTCATTGTTGGTGTCCATGACAACCAATTGGGGTATCAGAAATAGTCACAGCTGCTATTCAGTAATGTGGTTATTTCCCAATATTTTTCAGTAGTAGGGCTAAGATATAAATATTGTATTCTTTGAGTGAAACAGTTAACTTCAGTTTCAGTCATGGACTTAAACAACACTTTGAAAGAAGAGAGTTGGAATGAGATTAATGGTAACATTTGGTGACAAAGATGAAGAAGCTTGTCAGTTCTGTTGTTATCTCACCTAAGTATCATATAGAAAGGTTTATTCTTGCCTAGCTGATACTGTGATTCTTCAAGCTCCTATGTTTGTTTCAGGTATTGTTGATGTGCCCTACCTGGTGCTAGAACCAACCCATAATAAGCAGGACTTTGCAGATGCTAAAGAGTATCGTCACTTGATGAAGGCTATGGCAGAACACATGATACAGTACTGGAAGGATGTTGCCATCAGTCAGTGACTGCGTATATATATATTAGCATTGTGTGTGAGAGAGAGAAAAGGGGGGGAGAATGTGTGCATGCTTATTGAGCTTTTTGTTTTTTAAGCCTGTGCACCTGTTTTTAATTACACATTAAAATTTACTGCTAGATAGAGATTGTGACAGTAGCCATGTCTGGACTTTCAGGATGAATCATTTAAAAACAAAATGTTTCTTTTACATTTGCTTAAAATTTCCAGAATTATTTACTATCTTAATTTTGTCTGATGGCTTTTTTCTTTTTAGGTCAACAAGGAATTACACAGTTCTGGTAAGTATGTTTACGAAGATTGGTAATTCATTGATCCATATTCTGTAGAAAGAGTATTTGCTGGACCCAGTAGTATGAAAATAAAAAGAACAGTTTCTCCAACAACACAATAGTATTGCTATATTTGTGCTGGTGACTGGATTCTTTATTGTGTTTTCTTTTCAGAGTTATGTAACATTCTACATGTTTAGTGTAAATAAATCATACATAGCAGTGTAAAGAACTGCAAACAAAATGCATTATGTTTTTAAAGTAACACAATGTCATTTATGTATTGTAATTAAAGGGCAAGCTATGGCTACACCAGTGACAAGTGGCGAGATCCGCCTTCCTCAGATGCCAAGTTCATCAGAAAAAGAGCCATGCAGATTAGCAAAACACTGCAATGTGGTATGTCTGTTTCACTTTATGTGTACAGCAAACATTTCCTCAAAAGCATAGTGCAGTGCAAAACAGTCAAATTTTAGCAGTTTTGTAGGTCTGTACCTTGAGAAGAGATGGGATATTCATTCATATTTGAAGCAATAGTGTCTTGTACTGGGCTGTACCCAGTCATTAGAGAAAAGTATTTGCACTATAGTAAAATTTGTCTGTAAAACAGGATGCACAAGTAGCTGTAGTCTCTTGATCTGTCTTGTCATCATAGTGTGATCATTTAGACTCCTAAATCATCACAAGTTGGTCATTGAAATAACTTTATATACTTATTGATGCCTGCAGAAGTGGTAGCAATATTAACAAATCCATTGTTTGTAGTTTTTGTGTTAGTGTTGGTAGGTGAGTGCTAGCATTGTGCAGCATGTGAACAAAAGGATTTGTATATAATATTTTGACAACAATTTATATATCATGACCTTTTGTGGAACCCTCAGTGGCCCCTAGTGGAATCTTAGGATTACGTCGAACCTTACTTCAGAAAAGCTGGAAAAGTGATGACAGGACTCTGTTAGTCACCTATTTGTGTTTTGTTGCAGATTTGTGCTTAAAATGGCGCATGCTTCCGTTCTTGTCATCTAGTGTGAACACAGAATTTCCTGATAACTGGCAGTGTAGCATGAACCCCGACCAGCAGCACAACAGGTAACTGTATATCTCACATGGAAAGTGATAGGATACTAGTGACGATGATGATAGCTTTGGTATTAGTGATTATCAGACATCATACATGTTCTTTTTCAAACAACAAGAGACAATGATCAGCCTGTGAGCTTCCTAAAATTTTATTCTTAGCCCAAAAACATTCTCTTTTTTTTCCCCCCAAAATCATAAAAAGGCAGGTTTTCATAAAAGCATAACACTGGCAATACTGTTCAAACTATTTTTCATCAAGCATGCTCATATACTTAAGACCATTTGTGTTTTTTTAAATCTGAAAGATGTACAACAGCAGAACAAAAGCTAAATATACCGGAAGGCATCCTGAAGAAAGAAGGCAAGAGTCAGGAGCAGAAGAAGAAGGACTTAGAAGAGGTCAGAAATTGAAGTTGTTCTTTGTTGCTTTAGATGTATTAATTTTCTTCAGTTCATTAATGTTCAATTATTAATTCAGTTCAATAAGGCTTTTCCTGAATTTTTTTAAAGTGTTTGTCGGCCAGGACGTGAAACTTTCTACATGGTCAAAGGGAGGGAAATGAGAAAATGTTCTTAAGTAGTCTGATGGATTTGCTTCACTTATTTTTATTCCTACAATACACACCAAGAGTGGCCGTGATTATATTTTATCTTTGAAACTTGCCATTCTGAGACCATAAGCAGGACAATGTGGACTTTTTTGTTTTATATAGTTCCAAAGTAAAATAATTTGAACTCATTTAAAATGATAATTGTTTCAGGAGATCAAGAAAAAACAGGAAATACTGGAAAAATGCAGGTAAGATAAAAAGAGTAAACATAAAAAATAAACAGTGATGTCAACTTATGCATGGCTTCAATGCAGGCGTGTGTGCAGTGTTGTGGTTTCAGCGCCTTAAAACTCTGCGTGTTAGTAGTTGGTTTTAAAGTCGTTTGTGTTTGCTTATGAATCTAACTACCCCTATACTTTTTTTTTTTCAATAGAAAACCCGTGTGATAATGTCTAGTAAGGAAGTGCAGGAAATTCCAAAAAAGAAGGAGGAGCCCATATCACCTAAATTATCCAAGCCTTCACTCAATACTCCATCTCATGCAAAGGTATGTTTTACCAAATAACAAAATATGAACAAGTGTTTCTGCTTCTCTGCAAGTCTGAATGTATTAGAGTCAGTCTGACCTGGGTATACTGTATAATGTTTTATTTCAAACTAAGATGTTCGATTCTGTATTGTACACATTTTCCGTAAATGTTACTTTCAAGACATCTGATGTCTTTTCTGTTTTCAAATGATGATTCCTTGTAAAGAAGTTACCAAATGTCTTGATGGTGATTATTATTTTATGGTAGTTCTTCTCTCTTTGTCTGTAATATTTTAGTTTAATCCTAGGATTTTTCGCATCATAAAATTAAATGTTAGATATTTGTGCTTTTTATTTTTGTAGGTTTCCAGACGACAGAGTATACCGCCACCACCTCCAAAGAGAAAACCCTCGCCACCCCCTCCTCCTCCTGCCCCACGACACAGAGCCCTCAGCACTCCAGCCCCCAAAGCAACACATAGTCCTGCCCGTTCAGCACCACCTATGGTCCAGAAATCCATGTCTGTGGCAAAGTCTACTTCAAGAACTGTCAGTAAATTGGAGATAAAAGCTAGTCCAAGCTCCAGAATTGTTCAGAATCGGGCTCCTGGTAACAAGGTATTTTCACACCCTTCCTTTTCCAATATCATGTTAATCTCATCTCTTATTTTGTTATTTGGTTCCTCTTTGCATTTTCTGTGTTTGATTTTATTCTTCATTAGTACTGTTGCTTATTCTTTTATAGTTCACGTTATTTGTTTCTTTTATTGACCTTCGTATGCTGTCCATGTTTTGTTCTTGTTCTTAGGCACTAGGAGCATTCTCCTTAGGAGTGTGAGCATGCGCTTTACAAATTTTGAATTTATTATTATTGATCCTGGGCTGTTCTTTTAGGGGTTTAGTAAGTCGTGTAAGACAGATCTAATGGGATGAGGACTGTTGTGGTACATCTAAGGAGCTGCAATGTTGTGGTCAGTGCTCACTTAAACTAGCTGCGCTGTACTTGATGCCTCACACTCAATACAAGTGTTCTGAAGCAGTCTTCTTTTTCTCCCTTATTTGTATCATTCATTCAGAAGGAGGAATTTATCCGAAGGTCCCCATCACCAGCCCTTTCCTCAAGTCGTAAGCGACCTGTTTCCGTGGCAACCCACCAAGAGTCATTGCGGCGTCCTGGTAAAGCTGTGGGAGCACAGACTTCTGATGATGGAGAAGATGAAGAGGAGGAGGAAGAAGTGATGGCACCGTTGCCTGTCAAGAAGAGCAAGACAACGACTCTGGCTGCAGAAGGGAAGGAGATGGTTGAGACCCCCACTCAAAAAAAGCCTCCACCTGGAGTTTTTCAGGTGAGATGGGTACTGGAAATGGCTTTGTGGCCCTTTTCTTAGCAATTTAATCTCCTTTAAGTGCAGACTTCCATTATTAGGCAGGAAAGAATGGATTCAGTTCAGAAGAGAGAGGTGATTTAATTTTGCATTTATTTGAATTTATGTAAACAGTTGATGGGCACTTGCTTAAATATTGATTAACTAAGGCAATCTCATTGTATTTTACGGTAGTATTTGCTAGGAGAAGAATGTTCATTTGTTTTTGTATGCTTACACATAATCATCAGACTTGGGACATAGCTGCACCCTTTTACATCATTTAACGTTTCCCACTTTTGGGCAGTCATCCACAGAAGAAAATGAAGCAAGTCAGTCGGGCATGGAGGCCATGGACATTGACACTAACAGCAACTCTGGGGATGTCATGGGTGAGGTGGTCATCAATGATGCTGACAGCAATGGTGAGTGTGACAGCTGAACTTGGAACTAGGGTTAGAACATATGAGGTATATATTTTGTTCCAGTCTAGCAAAACATCTGAGATAATTGTGTGAGAGCATGCACACACAGATACATATTGATGCTTTTGCATGTGGTTATATGTTGACTGAGATGTATCAGCTTCTAACAGCTGAGTATATATAGAAAAAATAGTTATAAAAAATATTGAGACGTACTTCTCTGGCATCTCTAAAGGTAAATGTATTCAAAATTTATCTCCTTGCCGCTTTTTAACCCTCACAGGAGAAATCGGCACAAGAGTTGAAGCTCTCATCAACGGTAAATGGTGAGTTTAACGATCTAAGTCGCACTGCTTTTAAAATTACATTTCTAAGCTCCCATCATTTTCTCATCCAGAGGAATTCAATTTAGGGATTAGCCGACATTTTTCAGTTTTTAAAAGTAGGCAGAAATAGTGTACAGTTGACACACTCTTAACAAAGCTAATTACTTTAAATTTACAATGCAGATTTGGTAATAAAATATATTCTGTAAGGTTGCCGGCAACTTTGAGCCACATTTCTTGTTTGACTTGGACTAGCCTTTGAGTTGGACAAGAACCGGAGGACAGGAATACTGAGTGCTTCTTTTGATCCTCTATAAAGTTCTTTAGTTTAAGTCCTCTTTTTCAAGTTTAATTTTCTAAACATTCATTCCCACTGATTCGTTTGAATGTCAGCCAGGCATTGAGTGTGACAGATCAACACTATTGTTTTCTGTGTGCAGGCATGCTGGCGTAGTTGTACGAGTGAACCCAGCTGAGGCCAAGTGGAAGGTCAAGTTCGATCATTATCCTAAAGATAAGTACGATAAATGGTGAGTGTCTCTTTGTTTCTTATCTTTTACTTTATGTTGACATTGTCCCGCTTGTTGTATATGTAAGCAGGTGTGTGTGTGTGTGTGCGTGTATTATATGTTTGTGTAGGTGCGTTTGTGTATGTGTGTGCTCGAGTGTCAGAGAGAGAAAACGTGCTTGTACATGAGCACAGGAATTATTTACTTGCACTTGACGAATGTCATCTTTATTATTGTTATAATTAATTTTCTGTCTTGCTAGACGTGTGGTATTGGGTATCATTCAGTCGCACATCATTGAGACCGTCACACGTTTAAGCACTGGAAGTGTGCTCTGTTCTGATTTGTGTACCACAACTGTAGCTGCTGCTAGGTTAGGGTTGTTTACAGTGAACGCTTGTCTTAAGATTCCATTCTTCTTTCTGCTTTTCAACATCCATAGTTTCCTGTCGCTGTAAGCGTCGGTAATTTAGTAGATATTGTGTCGTCAGAAGTTACGTTGGCTGAATATCGCTTTTAAGAATGTCCCTTCCATGCTCAGCCACTGTATTAAAGAGACATGGAGATACCTGAATTACGCACGCTGTTTTCGCGGGGATTCCTAATATAGTGGAGAAGACAGGCCTAGTGGCTAGCGGGACAGATGAGATCAGAGGAGGTGTTGTGACTGTAAGAACAGGGCCAGAAGGGAGCGAAGGAAATGGATGCGCGGTGCCAGTGTGATTGCGACTTGATCTGTCAGCGACGTGCATAGCGTGAAGGCAAACATCCTCCTGACACCCCCCATCCCGGCTTCTCTCCAAAGCAAGACCACACCCTCTTCTGGTCGTCCTGTAACACCGCCCCTCCCCCAATCTTGTCTGGCGCTCGCTTGTGAAGGAAAGAGCCCCCCGCACACACACCACACCTCACGATTGACCCTCGTCGTCGTCTTCAAACTTCGCTTAGTTGTCTTACTTCTCCTATTTGTTCATTCTTCCTTTCCCTTCCGTTCTCCCTTGCTGTTTTGTTCTCCGTCTTCGTCCCGTCTTCATCTCTCGTACGGTTCCTGTCTTCTGCTGTGATGGGTTTGGTGGTGGGGGCGCAGCCGTTTTCTTTAGCGACAAGCGCTACACTTCACCATCTGCACACGCTTTCACAATTAACAAATGACAGACACAATTAAGTTGCAGAAACGTTGGTTTTTATTTCACGAAGGGGTACGTGAATTGTACATGACTTAAAAACGGACATGAAGTAGACAAAGATGAACATCCGTTGAATGTACAGAGACAGTTTTTAATTAATTCCACGGCTGTTACTTGCAACGTGCTCTATGTTGTTCATTTGGTTTATACAGGTTTTATTTTTTAAACTTGTTCAATTCCTGTATGGGCTGGTCCGTTCACATGCGGACAGCGTCGCTCAAAGCTGCCTTGGTTTCTGTTCACAACTAGGAAGACTGTGTTAGGTAAACTAGAAGGTCTATGGTTATTCGCCCTTTTTTGCAGCACTGGGTGAAAGAAGGATTCGCTCATCTTTCCACATGCCATGGCCTAAATACAATGGTCCACTTACGTTCACTTCTACGGACGCTAGGCCAACAGGCTTTTTTTTTTTTAAAAAAAAAATCGTGAATCATCACGAAAACTGTGTTCAATTAGTGGAAGTTTATGCAGCTTAAATTACCAAGGGAGAAGACAGGATCAGAATCAAGATATTTGATTCTTTCTGCTCTGAGTGGACTTAATCAACATCGCCAACACTAGCTTTTTTTTTCTTTCTTTCTCTCTCCCACTTCGGTTTCGTTCCTTATTGATTGATCTGTTTATTTCTATCTGTCGATTGCTCATTGTTCAATCTGAGCGCTCCTAGCTTCCAACAGATTTGCAACAGACGTCCCCGGTATCAATATCGTCTGCGCCATTGAACCGTGGACTCACTTCGCTGGAGCGGAACTAAACTGGGAACAAATGGTTACACGTCTTCGATTTCAGTTAGAGGTCGATGCTCCCCTCCCACGCTTCCGACAACTCCCCTTCCTCTCTCTCCACCCCCTGCGTTCACTCTAGTTGCCCTCCTTGCAACTCCTCCAAATTTGCTCATTCATTCCACCCACCCACACACCCCTGTCTTGCCTTGTCGACATCACCACGCGTCTCGCTTCTTGCCGACCCACCGCGCAAGATGATGACGGAGTGTCGGGGAAGAAAAGCCAGCAGGATATCCGGGGTATCGATTTCGTTTTTATATTTTTTTTTTATTAGGAGTTCGCGACAGTGCGGCAAGCTAGCAGTGAAGCGGCGTGGATATGGATGACGCGGAGAGGTTGGGAAGGACGGGTCAGTGGGACGTGTGGAAGGGGTTTTCGAACGTGTCCGAATCGGGTGTCCCCTTCGTCTGGTCAAGAGAGGAAGAAAAGTGTGTGTGTGTGGCGGGGGGCTTCTCGAGGAAAGGTAGGGGCAGTAAAATTGTGCACAGCTTTCTAGGGAGGGCGCTGAGCGCGGAAGGATATTTAAATAAGGAGCGTATTTATGGAGACTCGGCCCCCGGGGAGACCCCGCCCAAATGGAGGAGTCGCTTTGTTTACAGAGGTAATCATTAGAATTTAATTGAAAGCAATTGTCAGGCTGTCTGCAGGCTCGCGGGACGGAGCGAGCGGGTGGTGCGCTGGGAGTATCGCATGCCCGGGACTCGGGGCCGCTAGCGGAGCGACACGGCGCGGCTCCGGTAACCGAGATCTAAATGGCTGACCGGCATGCTGCTCGCGCTGCGGGGTCGCGGTGCTTCACCGTCGAGTAACTGTGTTTCGCGCTTACACCTTGCCTAGCAGCCGGTAGACTCTTGGCAAAAATCTGGGTTTTCCCCGCAGACCTCAACTTTTTTTTTTTTTTTGCCTGTTTTTCCCATTCACTGAACCATATCCAGCATATGGCCGATTTTAGCACTCGCTTATGTGTGTTAATAAAAAAAAAAACCCAAACCTCAAGACTCCTGCCTTTATTTAAAGAAAGTAGACAAGACTTTGGTATAAATTGTATTTTGCCATTTAAAGAATGTTTATTACCCTGCGGCTGTAAATGCCATAGCTTATTGTAGTCAGTGTTTGTATCATTATCGTACTTTTTTCTATCGTCGCGTCCTGCTTATTTTTACTTAGGTAAATGACATATTGACATTTTAAAAAATAATATACTGACATGTTTAGAATTAGAATTAGTCGAATTTCGTCAACTGACTGATGTACTACTTGGGAATATATTTATACCGCAGCATGCATGGTTTACATGTAAGTAGTTGAATTGTAGTGTTATGAGAGACAATACAGTGTTGTGTTGTATTGAGAGACGACTCCAAAAACTTCATTAGGCCGATGAGGGTATGGCAAAGAAAGCAGTGCTTAGACCTTCACTAAAAGTCTTTCCACAGTATTGTGAGTCGGTTATTCATGTACCGCCCTACCTTGGCGTGCATCGACCGACATGGCTGAACGCAGCCCAGCCTCGCTGTTACAAGACGGTGAGCGCCCCCGCGGCGGCCCGCCGCCAGGGGGCGAGCCAGCCCGGCAAAGTGCTGCCACTATGTTCCGCTTCCTGGACGCCATATTGCTGGCGCAGCCTGCACTGTCTGCCGCTTGGCCATCTTACCGGAATGGGGCGGAGTGAGAGTGGGGGAGCGACACGACCAGCTGCTCCGCAGAGACGTGATGGTGGTGGTGGTGGAGGTTGGGTTGGGTGCTAGGTCATGTCTCCCCCTATCATCATCAAAGGTATACGAAAACCATGCTAAGCTGAGAGTTCGAACATTAAAGGACACAGGGAAAAGTGCAATGCTTTACTTTAAAAAAAATCTGTACATTAAAATACATTTATATATTTATGACAGTAAACGGGCATACAACGGGAACTTGCGTGTGTGAAAACTAAGGAGAACAGAACCCTTTGGTAACTGGACAAAGACACTGGGAAGCGCAAAAAATAGGAGGCAGTAGCCAAAGACAGGAGGGACGAAGTCAAGGAAATATTGACTAGTACTGCTTTCATTTTCTCCTTCACATTTGGGAGGTGCTGGACATCGTCGTTTTCTCTCTCTCTCTGTGACGCCCACAAGAGGGAGGGTAAGAGATTAGTACTGATATCAGTACTAACAACAACCGGTGTGCTGATGAATCGATTCACCACGGTAAGACAGCCGATCCTGCTAAGCTGTATGTACTCAGACGTACACACTGCTATGCCAGTCTTTCTTCCAGTCTCCTGCTCCCCGGCCTGTTGTCAGCTGCTCGTTCACGTCATAAATGCGAGTAGTCATGGCAACAAATAAACTGTCTGGTAAATGTCGCTGTCTAAACTGTTTACTTTGCTATTACCTGTGTAAAAGAATTCGTCCTTTCCTCAAGCAACCTCAGCCTGTTAAAACGTTTAGACCACAGACGTAGATTAAAAAAAAAATGTTTTCTGTCATCAGGTACGACAAGAAGAGCTCTGACATCCGGGTCCTCAAGGTAAAGGACTTTAATTTAAGATGTATTTGTAGTTAAAGTGTTAATCGCGACAGCAAAGCGTAGAAAATTAGATGTCGAGAACATATTGAACTCTCCTTTTTGGGGATTTGTAAAGGACCATTTAGATAACATTTCAATCCAATTGAAGGGGTTTGGTGAAATAGGAAGGGGCTAACAAGTTCAAAATCTTCGCATGGCATCGCAGAAGGTCATTTGTATGTCCATATACATTCTTTAGAACCGAAAATACAGTAATTTGTTTTTAACATCCGCCCACATCAACTTCGCACTCATTTGTATACACGCACATAAAACACACTATCACATGTTCCATGCGCGCGCTCAGACACATATTATTACACCCTCATTCCTCGCTCCCTCTCAGCGGAAGTGAGAGTTTTGGTTGACCTGCGGTAGCATCAAGTCTTGGTCAGAAAGTATCACGTTGTATATGTACCTATCCCAGACCGGCCCTCCCAGCAGTGACACACCGGCATCCCCCGAGTCACAGGCTCAGGAGACAGCGGAGCTCCCACGTCTTCCACTGCCACGGCCACCAGCACCCAGTACACCGACGATATCGCCAACGGTTACAGGTGGGTGCCTGGTGCTGGCTTAATGACAGCTCACAGTTTCTTGTGTATCGTTCGCTTTCATCACTCGTCGTCTTCTGCTTCACCCGTCACAGTTTCGTTTTAGTTAAAGTCTACAAGTTCAGTTTTTTGGTGGGGTAGAGTAAAGAGGGGCTGCGTGAAGGATAACAAAGCAAAGGATGATGATTAATAACTTATGGTGATGAGTTGTTTGTCATATAGAACGTGTCTGCGCTACTTCCTGCCACCGCAGTGGATCATGGACAAGGATGCAATATCCGCCATGTCACTACAAGAACTTTCTACATTCCCTCTCGATGACTTTTTCGACCATTACGAGCGGGGGCTGCGACGAGTACGTAGTAAAATTGTCTACGGAAAGGATTTAGTATGATAGACTGTTATCTATTTTACTTTTTTGTTTTTTTAGCTTGTGCAAAACATAGTTCAGTTGTTTTTTTTCTCCTCCCCGTTCCCCGTTTCCCCTGTGTAACACTTCTCAAGGACTGTTTTGTGTATGAGATTCGTATGCTATTTATCGATTTTCATGATTTTAAAAAATGAATCTTCAGTAATTAGATACGGCAGTTTTGCTAAAACTATGTATGCCTCAGTTTTACATATTTATTCTATGTGCTCATTTGTATGTTTGTGTGTCCGCGCGTGCGTGGGTTTGTGTGTGCGTGCGCGTGCAGCTGGTGAGCAATTTTCAGACGGAGGCAGCACTGCGGAAGCAAGAGGCGGAGACAGCAAAAGCCAAACTAGCATCCGTCAGAAAACTCATCGCCAAACTCCTCAAATCGACCAATGAGGTCAGAGTTGGCGGCCTTGCTGCAGCCTTGTCATTTTTCTGCCTTCCCGCAATCTGTGGCTTGACCTGTTTGTCTTCTGAACACTTTCTAGGGCTCGGTTCCTTGCTAGATATCGTTGCTTCCGCACTTTCTTTACTTATTTATCATCCTCCGCATATTGTTTTCAGTTTAAACATCGATTGCTGTATTGTTCTGCTTTAGCAAGTTTATCCTGGCGCAGTTAATCTCTCTTTGTCTCTGTGTGCATGTGTTTACTTGCATCTTACTACGAATTTTCTTGCTGTACATTTTTCTTCCGCCCTGTTTGATTAACAGGAGTTCGACATTGACCCGGAAGCAGATGGAGACCAGGTGGACGAGCTTCTGACCATGTGCGTGCGGCAGGCGGTGCAGTCACAGACGTAATCATCAAAATAGAATTCTGCTCGTCCCAGAGTGCGCCGTACTCAATGAGAATAATCACCAGATGCAATGGCAGCCATAAAAAAATACGGGGAAAAATGAACAAAACAAAGACCTTGGCGATTTCAGTCCAAACTGGTTTTTTTTTTTAATCCTGCTGAAAATTCACAATGGAAATTAAAAACTGGACAACACAGTAAACGGAAATAAACTGTTAACGTTTTTGATAGGCATGTGTGTGCATCAGGTTACTTCAAAATGAAAAAAAAAGTCCAGCAAAGCACAAGCATGTCTTAAACGTTAATAGCAGAAAGGAGCCCATTCTCAGCAACCTGCACCGTACTTCATAAGGAAAGGACGTGTCGTCTTCGAAAGGCACAGCTTAGCACTGACTCGGAGGAGCTTCGGGACATGCGTAATGCAGCACTGGCTCTGAGGAGCTTCAAGAAATGCGCAGTATTGCCAGAGGCTGTCGCACTTAGCTGGGACATGTTTGTACAAAGAAAGGTGAAAATGTTCCCTTTGCCCGAGGAAGAGCTGGGATTTATGCGACTTATCCCCAGGCTCTCACCCCACAAAAAAGCCCACTGATGACATCACGAGCAGACTGGTTACTGTGGTGTGCGGCTTGTGGAGACAGAATTAACAGGAGCACGCACAGATAGTCACTGACCTTTCGTCTGCACCTCGCATGTTTTGGGTCAGTTTGAAGTGGAAGCTTACGTTTTGAGTGAGCGAGCGAGCGGATAGGTGTGTGAGGAGGTATATGCTGAAAGATATTTAGAGATTTTAATTCGCAGTTTCGCGCGTTTAAAGAAAGGAAATCAACCATCTGACTTTCAAGTCAACTTGGAGAGTCGCTGGTAGTGTTGGGAAAAGGTGTGCATCGATTCTGTACAATGTGGTCAATAAAGGTGCTGTGTACGAGCCAGGCAAGAGTGGTCAGGCGACAACGATGTTAAAGGTCGCGATGGACCTGTTGGATGACCCCACCTGTCTCTGACGTTTTGCTTCACAGGTGTACGATCCAACATGGCTGCACGACCTATGAAGTTGCTATATAACTGTAGAAATGTTACTTGTCACACCGTAGAAACCTTATTTGTCATGTGGTTGCATGGGCTTCTTACTTGTCATGGGGAATGTGGGCTAGGAATTATCTGATCATATTTGTGTGCGAGCTTTTATCGTCATGCTGTACGGGTTTCAACATCTTGGTCTTCACTGATGATTGCAGACCATCGGGCTACACAACGTTACAGCGTGTCAGGGTTAGCGGATGGGTGAGGGGTGTGCGTGTGTGTGAGGGGGAACGTGTCACGTGGTCAGTCTCACGCGGCCTCCGACTTCCCTGCAGCAGAATCGCGTGGCTGCCTGAACCAAACGCTAACTAGTCGCAAGAGGAGGATAAGAAATCCAGCTGCAATGATCTCTCCCTCTCTCTGCCCCACCTTATCATTGCTTTTAAAAAAAAATCTTTTGTCCTTTACCCATCACATAGTGTTTGGCGATGCACATGTCACGAATGAAATGTCGAGAGTTTATTTTAAAGAGCCAGTTTTTGTTTGTGTATACTACTTTTGTGCTGCTTTATGAAGCATTTAAAAGTTTTTTGACCCCACGAATAAGAAGAAACTTTAGACAAAATTCTTCACGAGCAGCAGAAATCGGCTTTACTACCTCCAGAATATTGTCTGCGTCCGATTTCTGTATCCTTGATGCGGCTATTCCAGTGGGTGGTGGGTGTGTCAAATTTTGTGTGTCATGAGAAGTTAAGCTGTAGCTTTAATGGTTGCACAGTCTCTGTGCAAATATAAGTCTGCAGTCTCCACGTTTCTTCAAAACAAAAGAATGTAAAAATATTGGTTCACGTTTTACAGTTCGAAGTTTGATTCGCTTAGACTTGTATTTTCAGCAAGCATGAGAGGGAGGAAGAAAGAAACGTGGTGTGGATTGAGTGGAGAAATGAGCACTTGTCTGTAGTCTTATATTTAGGTTACCTAAAATTATCACCTCAAAGATACCTTGGCAAGACTAGTGCTGCGCCTTGTACAAAAGTATTGCATTTAAAGCCCCGTTCATTTGTAGGGAAAATAAAATTTCTTTTTCCTCACTGTGTCCATTTGCTAAACCAAAGAACATCTGTTGGTACGGTAAAGTTTCTCGGTGCACTCGAAGAATGTCAAGCTTCCAAAGTTTTCTGCACTTCTCGCCCTCTTTGTCCGACAGCGTTTTATTTTTCTGTCAATAGGAATGCAGTCAACCTGCACGCTCAACTTTATTGTCTCTGGTGATAACGCTAATAGTGGGGGAAAAATATCATAATGGAAGAAAGTACAGTCAGTGACATTTTCATTCTTTTGAAACATATTAAAGTTTCTGAGATTTGTATATCCGACATTGTGACATCATGCTTTAATGTATGGACAGAACAGCCTTCTGTTCACTGTAGGCAGGTCTTAAAGAAAATGTCGAGATATCTGAATCGATTGCTTGCCTGTATAGTTTTTATTTTCTTATTTAACCATGTATGTGTAAGCATTAAGAAAGGATAAGCCTATTTGTCTTATGAAGGCTCGAGATGTACAAGTCTCGCTTTATTTAATCTCCAGACTACTTCTCGTGCCGCAAGAGGGACTTCTTGGAGAACAATAAAGTTCTCCGAGTTCAGCTGTTCCCTCGCGTAGGCCTTGCTCTGCCAAAGCGACTTGTGTGTAGCGAATGACCGGCATTTCTCAGTGTCCCGGAATGTAGTGCAAGTCTGTCAGCGTCGACCTACGGTAGATGTTGACTGCGCAAATAGTCACGTGGCGTGGTTGTCAAATCAGCCAGTGGATCAAAAGGAGCAGTATTAAGAAAGCCCTCTTTTTTTGTTTATTATTTTGTAAACGATAACGTCGGAAAACAGGAAGTTTGGTAATGGCGGCGTTCATAACCCGTTCTTTCAGGTGGTATTATAAAGGTCTACATGTCTCGTCCCCCTTTGGGAGCAACTCCTGTGTTCCATTTGTGGAGATGGCTGCTCGTACAAAGAAGTGACAGCTTGTGCATGCTTTGTTGATTAAGGTTGTTTGTATGCATGTGTGAGAGTTCTTATCATCCCCTTTACTTTAAAGAAGAAGAATTAAATATAAAAAAAAACACCCTTATGGTAATTCTTGCCGATTGCTATGGGTCGGTCTTAACACAGACGTGCTACCGTGTTCATCCATTTTATGTTCGCTTGTTTCCTCCATGACGTCTGATTCTCAAACATCTGCTCTGCGCAGCCTGCATCAGACTATAAAGATGTGAAGAAGGGGTGGCCCTGCCATTTCTTGTGAATCTTGTTGGTTTCATTTTGTTATTTGTAATAGCTTTGTAGCTGTTAAGTTTAAGGCGTCTGAAAACTCACTCGAAACCCCAGACATAATTCATACACTCCTTCCTCGGTTACTACATCCGGATCCCCGCACGCAAAAATAAGTCCTTATATACTAGTGCTTACAGAGTCATCGTGGTCTTAATCCTAACTAGACGTGAAGAGTTTATTACTAGTCAGCAGGTCAAAGTTAATATTCTACTTTCCTGGTATAAGCGGAAGATATATGCTGGTTGGAGTTACCCTAACTGTAATAGACTGTCCACTCGCACATTAAAGTCTTTATTTATTTTTTTTTTTTTTTTTTTTACGAGATATAAGGATTTTTACAAACAGACATGGTGATGTCTCTGGACATATTACTGCAGTTTAGGTCTGCGGTGCCCCCATTTGTTTGATTTAAAAAAAAGATGTTACCTCGTTGCTTGCAGATTTCTTTTTTTATTTTATTTTTTAAGGATGTTGTTCCTATTTTCATTTGGCTCGCTTACATCTCACATTCAAGTTTTAAACTTGGCGTATCAGTTTTTTCATGTTTACTTTTGAGACCGAAGGGTTCTCGTTCTTTTTCTATGAAAGGTTTATCTTCTTTTTCGATGAAAGGTTTATCTTCTTTTTCTTTCGCGAACAACAGTTGACTCTAGTGGAGAAGGTAAAGATTATTTTTAGTGTATTGTATTACCATATTTTTTATACGAAAGAATGTGTGTTACCTCTCCACAAGAAAGGGACTTTTTTTCTGTGCACTTCCACTGCTGTTCATATCAAATTGAGAAAAAATATTTTGTGAAGGAGGCAGGAGAGGATGGTGTGTGTGTGAAAGAGAGACTGGACTGGGTAAAACAAAAGCAGACGTATTGCAGCCGCACTTCATTTGTCAGCTTTTTAATTTTTGAGGGGGGGGGTGGCTGATGTAATAGGCTCTCGGCGATCACGTGAGGCTTATACACACATCCATCTGCATTTGTGTGATTTTTTTTTTTGGTAATATTCTGGATGTGTGCGTGTATGGTACATTACTTGTGAGAGTGGTGGGGGAAAGGAAGGGGTGTCAAAACTGAAATATATGGATGTAACAGAGATCTCTGAAAATCATATAGTCCCCAAGCAGTATCACGGTTTATATTTTTCCAGTAACATCATATTGATCTGTGTGCATGTTTATTGCTTCTTCGCAACAGTCATTTCTAACGAACGGCGATGATGAAAGTGTATTACATAATTTTTTTGTGTAGCAAATGTTGATGCTTGTGTTGGAAAGAATCAGTAATAAAGAAAAATGCTTACCCCGAGTTTGTTTACAAACGGTTGATGACAGTCGTGGTCATGTGATGTGTAGTAGTGCACTAGTGGTGGTATGCTTAACCTTCGACTTCAGGTGTAATGGTAAAAGCAATGATCAGCCGTTCTCAGTGTGGTGTGTTCGACTTTTTGTCGTTTTCAATATAGCGACAGCAATTTTATTCTTTTAGAGGCTTTTATTTCTTATACTTGTAAAGTTAGGTAACTCCGGGTTTCTTTGTTTGGGTTGGTGTTTGCGTTTGGGGAAGGGAATAATTATGGAACAGATGATAGTTATTAAGAAATTGTGAAGTCGCAGCTTGAAAAGAGTTTAATCTGCTTTAGGTTGTAAATAACCTTTTTAGTTTTCTTTCTCTCTCTCTCTCTCTGAATGTAGCATGTTGAATGCTAAGGTGTGTTTGCACACGTGTGCATCCGAAGGCGCGCTCCTTTCATGTTGAGCTAGAACTAGGTGAGGGATTTGGCGCTTGTGGCAGATGCCTTCATTTCCGGCGCGCGGGCTACACGCTGGGTCCATCACCTTCGCGTGTGCTTTTCCTTTTCTCTCTCTCTCTCTCATTTTTATTATTCTGCAGGGTTCAAATCCCAGCCATCATTGGAAGACGCGCGCGGGGGATGAAAGCGAGACGATCTTGCTGACCGATAACGGCGCGACACCGCCAAAGTGTCATGGCATGGTTTTCCGCAAGAGCGGTTCGCCAGCCGAGATTGGTTGTTGCTAGGTGACGATCGCTTCCGCCACCTTCATGGAAGTGGTGGTTTTTGCGTGGACCCGCTCAAGCACCGAGCAGCCAGCGGCGCGAACTGGGAGGGCATCTGTAATTATTGTCCAAAGACAAATCCCTTCGCCAATTATGACAGGTTAGACTTGGCCTATGGAGATGGAGCTTGGAAACTTGATTAACTTTGACGCATTTAACCACGACGGAGGCGGCGAGAGGCCAGGGATCGATTCCCGGTTGCCGCTGGTGGGCAGGTGACAAATCTCTGGCTCCAGACACCCACCAGGCGGGATGCATCGCGATGCGCATGATGAGGTTTGCAAGGGGCAGTGAACGCGATGTGAGCAATGGGCAGATGACTGCTGCACCAGGCGCTAGAGAGGTGTCGTCGCTACTGACGAGAGGTGTCATCGCAGCGGATGACGTTTTCCAGAGGGTAAGCGGCTGCAGAAAGGCGGGTGAAAAAACCCGATGGCTGTGGTAAGGGAAGGGGGATTTTGGAGAGACTAGTCTTACCCCACTCCCCCACCACATTTATACCCTCCTTCCTTTCGTTCTTGACAAAGACCACCCTACGGCTTTCGAAAATGGGTACGGAAAGAACGGATGAAACACTCATTAAATTTTTTTCTTGGTCAAAGGTAGAATTTAAAAATAAAATCGTTGTCGTTTAGTGTTTATCTTACAAATGAGGATCTTTTGACCAGGAAAGGGTAACCCACCCGAATACTCGAGCGAAGTTGATCGCACACATTTCGCCATACGTGTCTCAAAGTACATATGCAGGCCATACATGAACTGCTAATATTCAAAGAAATGTTCATTTCAAAGATCGTCTTCAAACACCAACGGTCAAATCCGTGACGTCATATGAGTCCATTAAATGCATTTTCGTCGACAAGGCTGCAGTCATTCTCGGTGAGCTTTTGTTAATGCCGTGTCTCTATATACAAGCTACAAGCTCGACCTCAGATTTGACAGCGCTCTCCCAGGTGACAGGGGAGGGGGTCATTTGTTCAGAGTTTGTGACGAGGTCTCGTGCAACAAACGAAACACAATCCGTAGGAGAATAATTAACTCCAGTTGGCCTTTTTGTTTAACTTGAGTATTTATAGCCACACGGTGGCTCGGGTCTTTTGATCCGTAGTTTCCCCCGAAACTCGGGAGATTAATGTTCCATGGCAAATACTTCTGTCAGCAGCAGGTGGGCAGATCCAAGAGATAATATTTGTTCCCTCTAGATGCTCACTGTCGTTCTTCATCACAAAAGTTATAGAAAGTATCAGATAAACTTTTCGTGCAAAAAAAAAAAACCCAACAAAACCCTTCCCTCACCCTCTCTTGTATGCCGACGTGGTGAGAGCAATATTTACCTGCAGCAACAGGTGTGTGTGCACCGGTAATCTCGGCATGCATGCGAGAGGCACGTGCGAGTGTCCTCGACTGGCACGTCACAGCACGTGCAGCGCGCCAGACAGCGCCGTCTATACGCTGTAAACGTGCCAAAGGGCGATAAGCGTGACGATCGCGACGCAAGATTATCGTGCTTTCCTGCAGTGATTAACTAACTAGTAAACACTCTGGGCAGCAGCGCTGCGACAAGGGGCCGAAGGGACAAAACAGCCTCAGGCGTCAGCTGGATACAGTTGTAGCCGATACCTGGAATCGGACAGATCTGGTGACACCTCCATTCTCTTGACTTTACATACAAAACATAGTTGAGACAGAAATTATTATTTTTTATTTTTATTATTATCATTAAGGATGGTTACACGACTGACCAATCTGTAGTTATATTATGTGATACAGTGACTAAGACATGGTTAATAACTTGATGAATAAACATTTTACACATATATAATGCATCACAAAGGTATATACATTATTGTGTAATGTACAATAATAATTCTTTGAATATATTAGGTTTTACATCACTCATGACGTGAAAGTATTTGATACAAACCAATGTATTTCTTGACATTTCCGCTACTCAAAAGGTATAGCACAATAATTAAAGCAACGTATCGTAAAAGGTCAACTACCACAAGCGAAACATATAATAAAATAATCTAACAGATAATACATCCATGTAAGGCTTCATGCGGAAGCCGCGGTTTGCTATTACTATTGCGCGACGTAAAATAGTTCAATAACGCGTGACACTGTGGCTACATAACACAGAACCATAATACTATGTTGCTGAAAATGGTTAAATAAACACGACACTGTTACAATATTTCAGTATGCGTGACTGTCACAACCTCACCACTCAGACTTGCGACAATACAAACGACTTGTTCGTGGGTTTGCAGCCATTTTTTCCAACAACAAATAATAGCCAAACTCTTTAACGAATGATATTCCAGGGGAAGCAGATACCAAGGGTAATGAACACTCTCAATCAATAATGAAAACAATCAGTCTTGATCATAAACTCAGAGCTCCATCCAGTATAGCAATGATTCTCTTGGCAATTATTTTCTTGACACTACAGTAATTGTCTCTCTTACCTTCACAAGTTATCTCTGTAATTCTCTAAAGCTCCTCTGACCTCTCCCTTACGTCAAAAGTCTTTGTGACGTCATTCAGACCATTAAATTGACGTCATTCACACGCATTCGCGTGCTGTTATTATTAGTAGCAGTACACGTGATAGTCTGTCAAATAGTTTACATGAAAAGTCTAATATGATTGTTAATAATAATAAACGCAAGATTTATATAGCGCGTACTCACCATCCCGAGGAGCATGCTCTTAGCCACCGTTTACATGCTTCGGGTGAACTGGACTTGTTCTGACGCTATTCATGTGCGGGAGCGAGATTTTACTTTGAAATTAGATAATAAATAAACCACTGTGTTCCTGGTGCTGAAGCTTACAGAATGTATTTATATTATCACTACCTAGCAAAATCTCTTTATATCAATCCGGTATGTCTTTAAACGAAACTTTGAGTCTCGACATCAAGCCACTCGCTCTTGCAACCGATCTTCCCGTAGCAAGTCTGAGACCGCCATTCATACTCCCAAACTGCACGAACAAAATGTGTTTCTTCTTCCTTTTTTTAAAAAAAATCGGAAGCTTCTGCTTTGTCTGTGCTCAACTTGCTGGTTAAATGAAGGCCACAATGTCTGCTTGTCACAGCAGACTGCAGGGACAGGAGGAAACAACGATACCGCGGTGCCCGCATTGCCGGCCGTTAACAGAAGCAAACGGCGCCAGGATCTGATCTGCCGTCGCCAGTCATATTTCTCTTGTACAAGGACATATGGGAGAAAGTCGTAATGCATAAAAGCACCTCTACCCCTTTCCCATCCACCCCCGCCCAAAAAAAAAAAAAAAAAAAACCCAACCCGCATTGATGCCTTTGCGTGATTTTTCTCCTACTTTCTTATATTCTTAAATGTGTGAACAACACGCGATTAACAACCCACCCACCCACCCGTACCCCGCCGCAATCACCCAGTCATCTTTGTCAGCGGTTTGTCAGCACGCACCAAGTTGACAAATCCAACCACTCTTATCCCCCTCCACTCTCCACCACTTTGCCTCCCTCTTGTCCTTGGCGTTAGTTTACCCACACTCTATCTCTGACTGTGATGTGCCCATCTGTTATGAAGAGGGCCTTAATGAGTTGACTAATGAAAGATGGTGCGTTTGGCTCGTGTAAACGCTCTCAGTCGTAGCTGATTCTCTCACCTTGTTGCTTTGTCCATTGGTGTTCGTGATGGATGCTTATTACCGAGTTAAACGACAAATCTTGAGACATACACCCACAAAAAGAAACAAAGGAAGAATAAAAGGTAGAAAATGAGCAAGAAATATATAATATAAAAAAATTAATTAAAAAAAACCCGACAAAATATGCAGTCAAGGAACTCAACAGTCGATTACTCTTGGAGGTAAAATGACTGACATTTCAAAGACATGGATTCAAGATCCATTTTTAAAAATTCTTTCCTTTATTGGTCAAGAGTTGCACTGAGAAGTGATTGCGGTTTTTCGACTCGAAGAAAATAGTTGTAGGGGAGGTAGTGGTCGGGGGCGAGGGACGGGGTGTGAGCAAACAAATATGCAAAATTAAATTAAGCGCCGACAAACAATTCCCGTTGCTGATAGGGTTTTATGAAACCCGCATGAGACAGCTACAACCTGTGCTTCGCCTGTGAGTTCATCGTTGTCACATGTAAAGTCGGGATCCGACGTGGACAGTTGAAGGTCCAGATTCGCTTTCAATGGTTCATTGCACTTCCCCGCGTTAAAAAAAAAAAATTAACAAATAAGGGAACTTATGTCGATGGTTTCTGGTGCAGGCAGAGGACAATGATGACGAGTTGTCGGCCATGCCATATTCGTTTGCTTAACTGTTCGTTCCTTTTCTGTGCTGTTGACTCTGTGATTTGCTGCCATTTTGAACGGGCACAATAGGGAGAATAATGTATGGATTTTTGAAATTTAACCACGAAAACCGCTCAGATGGAGCCAAAAAGGGGCACAAGGACAAAATCTGTTCGACTGAATTCTCTGGGGGTTGATTTAAAATCTGCTCAGAGAGAGAGGGAGGGAGAGAGGGAGAAAGAGAGTGAGTGAGACTGTACGGCGACATCTGCTTCTGGCCGTTATGGGTGATAGCCCTGGCGTCATGGGAAGCTACTCTTGCGGGACGACAAGGTGGCTGTACCCGCATGGAGGCCATGTTGTGGATTATCGAATCATCTGGCAAGAAGATGACATCCAGTGGATACATGCTAGGAGTGGGGTACACAGCACGCCGCGCTTTTTATCGCCCACATTGCGAAGGCTCAGCGCGCCCATAAACCACGATGGAGGTGGGGTAGGGGTGGAGATGGGGTGGGGTGAAGTCGGTTTAATGCACACAATATGGGGTAGGGGACTAGGAAGAGGTGTTTGGCCAATCTGGAACCAGGAGCTGTGAAACAGAGGTACCTCTGGACCCCTGGGGCAATTGTTGCGTTATCTCCCCTCAATACCTTCAGACTTATCAAACTTTCTGTAGCCATAGCTGTGAACATTATGCAAAAGAGAGATAAAGATTTGCGCCTATCTTTATTGTATCTAATTACAGTATTTTGATTTTTTTTTTCTAAATCTGTGCCTGTTGGCTGGTTCTTTTATTGCTGCTTCTTACACGCGCTTTTGATCTCTGTGGCATACGTTCTGCTCAGACGGTTTAGCAGCGACGGTGAACCAAGATAAGCTGTTGGTGCAAGCACTGTGTTCTTTTGTTTTATTTTTGTTTTTATTTTTTTTTTTTTCAACTGTGGGCAAAAGACTTGCTCTGCTGGTTTTCATCCCAGGCGAGGGGATCTCAAAGTTGAGTGAGCGTACGAAGGAGATTGCGACCGACGCTTTGAGCAACATTTGCTCCCAGAGGAGAAAGGGAGAATAATGTCATTACTTCTTTCCATCTTCACTTATCTTCGAAGTCGTCCGCTCCTTCAATCTGTTTCAATTTGTGGTCCATCTGTTATACAGGTTTATAACCCACTGTGTAGGTGGCCATGATTTTGAATCGGTCTCAAGTCGAATCCATTCGAAACTTCAAAGTCGGGCCTCAAAGCCCACCTTTCATAATCCAACAATCGCTATCCCTCATTCCTGTATTCCTCATCGTCGACCATTCATAACCCTGATGCTTGTATTTCTACGCTGTAGGGCTAACTGTCGGTGTTGTAGTTTGCCTCCACATTGGGAAATGCGCTCTACAAAATAAATTATTATTATACTGGGAGGATAGCATCTCGGGTGGTTAAGCCTCGTAATTTTTTTCAAAAGAGGACCAAAAAAATCAAACTCCCAACACGAGTGTCTGGACTAGGTCTGTTCTTGTGGGATGTGCTACCAACGTAGGTATTTTAGGGGTCACCGAGCTCCTTTCTCTTTCTCTTGCTCCGTCATCAGCAAGCGAGGTTTCCTCCCCGTTTCTTGCAATCACATGTCGATCACGGAACAGGGTACATAAAACTTGTTGATCACAGAGCAGGGTCAATAAACTTTCCTCCACGGAGCAGAACAATTAAACTTGTCCATGCACAATAGCAACACGGACCTGGACACACGGCGACTGTGACACAATTCAGAAAGGTGGGATAGTGTTTGTTTAGACGCTCGTTGTCTCTCATTCAACCCGCTTACAATAAGGCTGAAGCAGGAGTGGGAGGAAAGGGGGCGGTTCGTCGCTGCGGTCACTGTTATTGTCGTCTGCTCGCACCTAGGTTCTGTTACTTTTCAACAGACTTTGAAACACACTGCGCTAACTCGCAGTCAAATCAGGAACGGCTACTGCTGTCGTTCGTCGACGTTTGATAGCATTACCTCCCTTTCTTAGATATTACCTAGCTATCGTAGGTAATTCTTTTCAAAATTCAACGGCAAGAATTTGTACATGCCTGTCTCTCTCTCTCTCCATCACCCCTCTCCACTTTTTTTTTTTTAGGTCAATGGTTGTTTACGTGTCCTGCGAGACGCATATTAACTGTTCGACACAGAATGGAGACGTCAGACGGTCTCGATACTGTCCTCCTAGTCGAGAGGCCAACCTCCAGTCACCCTCACCTCCACCCCCCTGCACATGACACCGCGGCGACAGATGTAACCCGCCCATACTCTCCACCCCCACCCACACACTCCCCACTCCCCGCTGGTGAATAGTGCTCCAGCGAGGGAGTTAATCTTTCTAAACCATTAGAAAGACAACTCGGCCCATTTTGTGCAATTCTGTCGTAAGGTGTTACCTCCCCTTACCCTGGGGACCGCGACAGCATTTATCGGGAGCGAGTTACCGCCTTCGCTTGTGACGTTTGCTCCTTCAGACCCCAGCGCCAACGTGTGACATCACTTTTACGGCGCAACCCGCGCCCTCCACAGGCCAACCGTCTTTACACCCGCTCTTTGTTTCTTGCTTTTCTGTCCTGTAAAATCGGCGGTTACTGGCCTGTGTACACTAATGGCACAAACGTTTGGGCGCAATTAAGGAAAACCAAAAACAAAGCAAAGTATATAAAAATGAGAGAGAGAACTGCAATTATAAGCCGTCCGACACAATGGAACCAGCAATTTGAATGCAGAAAATGGCTATTACAAGACTTTAGACACCGTGATGGGAGGATGAATTAAAAAAAAAATTAAACGGCTGAAATAAAAAGTTAGATTTAATGGAACCAGCAGCAAAGATGCAAAAATAAAGTTGTTATAATACTTTAGACATAATGCTCAGAGTTGTAAAATAACAGTTATAAATCTTTAGAGACGACAGAACCAGCGGGGTTTGGAAGAGAAAACAGAATCCATGGATCGTAGGAATGACAATCGTTCGCCAATCATCTCGTGCGGCCTGCACGTAAAAGAAAGACAGAAGGGGGGAAGGAAAAAAAACCTTCAACGCATTTCCCTCGAGTGCGATGGCAAAGAAGAAGACATAAATGGAAGATGAAAGTTCATCATTCATAGCTCCACGAAGCTGGCAAAAAAATAAAGTGTGGCGGCCGGCGAGACAGAGGTGCCGCGCCGCGCGTGCGAAGCCATCTTTACTTTTCTGCCTGCAGGAGTCTCCCAAGACGTTCGCGCGGCCGCTTCCGTGTCGCACGCGGCCACAAGCAGCGACAGGTCTCTCCTCGTGTTTTGTCACCTTATTATCAAAATATGAGCGGGCGACAAACTAGTATGCAAATGTAATCCGCACGTGACCGGCTCTCCCCAATCCCCTGGGTGCGCGCCAGCACGCGCTGTGACGTAGAAGAACGGTGGAGGCGAGACAAACGTCAGCTAGGCAAAGTGGGGGGTGGTGGGGGAGGTAAGCCAGCGCCTGAGATGAGGATGTCGCCGGCAGGTGCCAAAGGGCAGGCTAGGGGGCGCGTCAGCACGTGCTGGGGAAGGTGTGCGCGAGAGTGCCAGCTTGCACGTGCAGGGCGTGCGTGCCTGTCAGACGAAGGCCAGAGGGAAACGGCGATGCCAGAGATGGTTTAGGTGGGTGAAAAGTGGGCGTGGAAGGGATGAGGTGTTTGGTTCCAAAATTTGAAGGAAAAAAAAAAATTAGGTGAACCTTGCTACAGGTAGCGAGGATTACTGCTGCGGTTTTTGTTGTTTGTCTTGTTGCTGTAGTTATTATTATTGTTAATTATTAGTATTAGTATTCAAAGAATTTGCGCAGAGCAACAGGAAGAACTGCACCCTACAAGATAAGTTATCTCTAAAATTTAAACGAAACACCGCTCTTTTTAAAGCAACAACATATAAGTACTGCTGTACACGATGTTTTTACAGCACGCGGCAAATAATAATTCATGTAGAACAAGTAGTTTCTATTTAGTTTTTAGGTTGGAGAGGGGTGGTGGGATGGGTAAGAATTCTTATCTCTAGCTTCGCTCGTCCGTAAAATTCTACACTGCCTATCGGCCTTCATAAACTAAGAAGTTAAAGGATCAGAAATGTCTAAGTAACCTGCTCCGAGCTTTCACGTTGCAATGACTAGCACTGTGATCAGCAACTATAATATATTATAGTGTAGTAATGTGTTAAAATTATTTGCCTTTTAGAATTGCAATGACATATTAATTTAAGCATTAAGACTCATATTCGTTGCTTACAAGTCCAGTGTTCCTAATGGCTGTTTATTGGAATTGAAATGTTTTAGAAATTGTTCGTTTTGCTGATAGAAGTGTCGAAGGTTACGAGATTCCTGTGGTTTGTTTTTTTTAAACTAGTTACGATTTTATATTATTTAGTAATGAATTAAACTTTATGATTGCGCCTGATTTTTCCGGTTGCCAGATGCTTGTCTTGACAAATTGCAATGAGCACTATTGTAGGCAGAAGATATGTTCGGTTTTTTTAAATAGTTTTGTGGGCTTTGTTGTTGTTGTTGTCTTTTACAATCCCCAACTTTATTTACTTCTAGAACACGTTGGTGCCACTGAAATTGAGGATACTTGTTTTACTTAAACAGGCATAAGAATGTTCCAACGCATAGCTTCATTAGTTTTAATAGATGAACCCACACGCCCCAACTACGGCGGCGCTCTGTCGACACTAACCCCGCTTTGCATGAATAATTTTAAAACCGTAGCTCCATAAAGCTATTCAAAGAAAATGGTTAGAGAATGAAGCCAATTGTCAGCGAATCAGTCAGGTCCTAATTATGTGCTGGCTATATCGTCTCCTCAGCTGTCAAGGTTTACCGACAAGCATAATGCACCTCAGCTCTCCGCTGGCTCCACCGGCTTTTAGCGGGAGCTGGGCAGTCCCACACCTTCGCCCCATTAGGCTCGTTCCATTATTTAGCGTCCCTCTGCCAACGTTCCTGTCAAAGTGGATGGCCTAACCGCTCTTCCCTTCCTTTGCACCCACTAGTCGGGGCACTGTCTAGTCACGGACTTGCCAACCAGATTGTCTTTGTTCGTTCTCGATGGTCAGGTCTAGAACACAGTACATGTACTAGGTTGGTTGATCTGGTAGGAAAGTGCTTCCACCTGGCGGCGATTTCGCACTAAGGGGGGAGGAAATCGCAGTACTCGGAGAAAAAAAAAACAACCCGAAGACTCTTACTTGATCGCCAATCAGGCACACATTAAAAATGAAATAAGAAAACTTTCTGTTCGGCTACTGTTTGTAGTTTTCTTTAAATACTAAGCACAAATATTTTCATTTATGTGAGCGGACGATATCATGTGATAAGTTAAGGATGTTAAATATAGTATAGTGCGTTCTGTCTAGTGTTTAGCAGTATAATCCATGCTTAAGTAATTTTTAAGAGTTTTTCCGCGCATGACTAACTTTTCATTAGCCCTAATGACTGACATTTATTATTCCGGAAGTGGAATAGTGCGCATGTGAAGTACGATCAAATTTCATGTAAAATGCAGAGGACCACCATTCAATACGCATGCGAATTATGGCCTCCTCCTCACTGCGTGCTAATGAGTTTAGTATTTAGTAGACAAGATAATGATCTATAGAGCTCTGCATAAACACATAAACACATAACTTAAGATGACAGTTTCTGTTTTATCTTCCAAACCGAAAGTAAGAAGGGGAAAAAAGTTTTCTCACGAAGATCACGTGAACAAGAAACTGATGTTTGACGTCAGCTCTATTTTGCACGGAGTTTAAACGTCACACGAGGCACGTGCGGCACAACATGGTCACGTGACCTAACACGCGTTTGGAAGCAGGCTTGACGGGGCTGTGGAGAGGATGGAGGTGGCCCATGCTTGGCACGTGAACTGCACGCGACGAAAACACTCCCGACAAGATGGCGATTGCGTTAATAAGGTCCACGAGAGAACAAGCGGTGGTCTGGCATCTGAGACCTGTTTCCAGAAAACTGTAGAAGGTCAAAGACACGGTTCACAGAACGATCCACTGGAACTAACGGCTCGCTGCTTGACATTCCAAACAGTCATCTAAGACTTCTTGTGGTTAGAATTGCAAACGCTCGAACAATCAAACACCCTCCACGCCATTATTCTGTGTAGCAGACGCTGTAGTCATGTCAACGGAGGGTCCTCGTACATATCAGAGGGATTTCAATATATTATGTAATAGCAGCAATGATGGTGCAATTGAACAGACATCTATACATCACCATGAATATTTTCATTAACGAAATTAAATGAAGCCATTGTTAACTGTTAACAGTGTTAATTGAGAGGAAGGGTAGTTCATATTAAAACATAAGAAATAAAATGGAAATATATATATAACTTATTACTACGTTCGTTATGCAATACCTGTCAATCTATCGCTAAGCAAAATTTGTTAAAACGATGTGTTGATAGTAGATATAAAACTGTTACAGTCGCTACATTATTTAGTCTGCTTAGGTTAAAGTTAGATGAATAATCTTTGTTATAAAATTAAGCTGAATTAAGGGTCCATAAGCTAACGCTCGGACGCACGCGCGCACACATACGCACACAATGAATTCTAATTATAGGATGAATTATAAACTCATTATTCTATACGCCTTCTATAATTACAGAACAAACTATATAGCTAGCATTCAATTGTATAATTATAGAATGTATTCAGCAGCTGCAGAGAGAAAATATTACAAATTCCCCGCTTGCCGCTTAACACCCAACGACCCGCAGGAGACGCTGTGGGTGGCCGCATGACCGGTCGCCAGTCGTCGACGTTCGGAAGGATGTGGCTTGTGGCTGCAGGCGGCGACGACGCTTTAATGACAGGCCGCACGTGCCGTGACGTGGCAGCGACAGAACAACCGTTGGTACAACGTTGACGTCAACATCTTGCTGCCTTCTTGCATGGCACTAGCGGGACTCACTACTTGGTTGAGGATAACTTTGCTTATTCTGTCATCCTCGTAAAACAAAAAAAGTCATTTGTCTCTCGCACATTCATCGCTGTCTTTCCATTGGACCTGATCGCTCTGCGCGCGCTTCTTGACCACCAGAAAAAAATAGACAGGCAGGCAAGAAGACGGACAGGTAATACTTTGGACAAGTAGACTGACACGTTGTTAGGGTTGAAGTTGGTCGAGGGGTGAAGGGAAAGAAATGTTTCATTATCCAGGTGTAACATGAGCACGACGTATTGTCTACTGAAAGCAGCGTGTCAGCATAAAGAGACGGAAACATAAATAAGAGGCGGTGTCTAACGAGGGCAGTGTGCCAGCAGTAAAGAAATATAAACGTGACATTGTTTACTAAGGAAAGTGTGTCAACATAGAAAGATGTAGTAGAAGGGTTTGCGCCTGTGAAGGCCGCTTTAACACCGCACGTGAGTAAGGAGACGTGAAAACTCCACACACACACACACGTGATCTCTTTCTTACCTCCCACTTCTTTGTCTGTCTTCTGTCTGTTTGTCTGTCTGTCTGTCTGTTTGTCTGTCTGTCACACCCTCCTCACCATCACCATTTCTGTAAATATTGCCTCCTGGCTATCAAATTCCAGAGTGTGGAAGCCACCAAAAGTGAATCAGCCAGCTGCGTAGTCCGCCAACTGCACGCCCCCCACTTCCCCTGCGAGATCAATGATTGACTTGGTAAGCCAGTGCATCAGCTATGCATGACTGGCCACGACGCTTTCAGCCACGTCAACACCAGTTTTTCCCCACCAGGCAGGAGCTGCACGCTTCGCTGCTCTCCGCACCTCAAGATGGCGGACGTGCCAACTCGAGGTTATCTTTCCCTTGCGCCATCTCGCGTTTTCTCGCCATTTCTCGCCAGCGCACCACGTGATTAAATTAGCCGGTGGCTGCCCGCCGGGCTCCGGGCGCCAGCAGCGACACCTAGGTGAAAGGAAGGGGATGCAGCTCGCGGATGTCCTGGGCTGCGGTAGACTACCCCGCTCCCAAGTGGTTTCTCGGTCCAGCCGGCAATGGCGCCTCTGCCGGGCCCCGAACATTTGCCGTCTCTCGCCGCAGACATATGTCGTAGCAACACTCGTAGCACCAGCGTGTCGGTTGTCCCCCAAACAGTAGGCTCGTTCCACGACCCCACCCTTCATCCACCCCACCCCATCCCACCCGAAACACACACCCACGGAAAGGGACTAATTCCTGGCACCCAGAATGATTAACTTCCACTTTTTCTTGGTGCGCAGTACGTATGACACGTGACCTGTTGGACTCGAAGCGGATTGGCTGCGAAGGAGAGGTTTGAAGTAAAACTGATGGAAGCTTTGTGTGACAGCAGTCACGTTCCTTGCGCCATCTATGTAAAATTATCGCCCGTTCTTCCGTAAACTAACGATGGGTCGTGCCTCGATTCTACCCGTGAAGTTGTCGCCCTTTCTGATCAGGAAAAGCGCCATTTTCCGGCTCCAGGGTGACCTGCAGGGTCTGTCTGTGACTCGCGCCAGAAAGGTCTCAGGAAATGAACTCCTTGTGTATCAACTGACGCCGACATACGATGGTAATTGCTTCCTGCTCGCCTATCCTCTTTTCCATTTCTGGAAGAACTAGCAAAGAGAATAAACAAATAAATAATTCAGTTAATGAAGACAGAAAGGAATGACACCTTTTTCTTACCTGATTTATTAACAGTTTAAATTACTATTGAAATGTATTGCTTGACACATATGGAAGCTGTTGCTTTTATTTTTAAAAATAAAACGACTATTAAGGGAGTTGGCGATTTCTGCCTGATTGTACAACAGTGTTTCGGATGTTGACAGTCTGGACAACGTCACTGGAGTATCCCCTTAGTGTCACGTGTCCCACAGAAGCACCAGAGATAATTGTCTCTAACTCCCTAGCACGGTGGTTTAGTGGCTCCGGTAACTTGGCCGCAAGCTCCCCCTCCCTTCTCAGCCTCCACTTCTCCCTCTGATTGTCTGATGTCGAGTATCCATCACGTGGCCTGATTTCATTAGCGCGTGCCGCACGTGCGAGCTGCCCCATCACTGCCAGACATCTACACCGCGGACAGCACTGCACGGCCGCAGCCGCAGTCGCCGTCCTGTGGGTGGAGGGAAGGCGGAGGGGTGGGGTAAGGGGAAAGGAACTGCTGAACAGCAACGTGGGGCGTGTTCTGTTGCGGAGATTCTTGGTGTGGGTAGGTTGGTGGGTAGGGGAATATAAACGGGTGCAGCGTGAACAAAGTATTTTACGTTGGCCTGGGGTGGTGGGGTGGGGAAAGAATCATAATTTTTTTCGTACTCTGATGAAAGAAGAATTATTTTTTGTCACTTTGTTTAAAGTCTTCAATAAAAGATTAAAAATGGGAAATAGTTGAATGCTCACTACTATTCGGCTTTTGTTTTTCAATTTCTGTTCTGTTTTTCAATGTAAAGGAAACTAATTATAACATGGACGATAGTTATCTGGACGATAGTTACCTCCGTAGATAGGTATCAGCATCTACACTAGGCTGGACAGAGTCTGGCACAGCCCTAACCTCAGGTTTACTACAAAGTTCAACCTGTACAAAGTCCCTCGTATACAAATATAAGTATAACAAGCTAATAACATAAGACTGTGAGGACGTCAGTGAATGATCTTTGTTTTTTTATTATTGATTATAGACCAATAAACTTATACATATATTTGGAAAGGGGAAAGCTTGAATTTAGCACCACCAGCAGCAGCAGCAGCAGCAGCAGCACCACCGCCAGCAGCAGCAGCAGCAGCAGCAGCAGCAGCATCAACAACAAGAAGTAATGAAAATAGCTTTTCCCATGTTTCCCCAATCGTCGCTCATCATGCTCTAAGAAGGATGTCAAACGTGGCCAAAGTGGAGAGGAGAATCCACCATCGGGGCACGGAATGTAAATTTTTTTACAAAACATAAAGACCGGAAACCGATGAGGTGACGCGCGCGCGCGGTTGTTCTGGCGATGCTAGACGCGCCGGTCGCTGTTGGTGGGATGGTGGAGGCTGGGGGACGGGGGATGAACTGGCGACAGGGACCCAGGCGAGAGCAGGAATGTGATTTTGGCCCCAGAGTGAGTGACGAACACCGAGCGTGGAGGTGAGGGTGAGCGCGCACACCACGCGGCAAACGCGACAGCGCGCGACAGAAACAGGGCGCGGGCGGCCAGCCCGAATGGCGCGAAATCCGCGCGGCACAGACGGCAAATGAAATTAGCCGCCGCTCAGTTTGCAGCCGAGCTGAAGGAAGAGGTGCTGGAATCGACACCCACACATATGGTCTGCCCCCACTATTCCCCCCAGACACACACACGCACGCACGCACGCACACACACGCACGCTTCCCTCAAACACCTCCGCTTGTCCTTACAGCCATCACCATCGCCGGCACCCCCCCGTTGTTATCTAGAGGTGACGAATATCACTTGGTCATAAAGTGAGTTGTAACCAGACGACCTCTTTGCATCCACATGTTCCAGCCGAGAATTATCTTCTCGTGCGCGTGTTTCGCCACCAATCAGGCCTGCGCCAGAAGCCACCAGCGTGTTTGGGATTCACACCCCCTCCCCAGTGTACCTCCGAGGTACACCCCTTTACTGACCCCACCTCACCCTCACCTTCAACCCCTTACACAACATGATTGCATCCCAAACATCCGTAGGCAAAACAGACTGCCATTCCATCGATTGCACTTCCGGGGTACATGGTTACTGGTGCAGTGAAGCAGATCTCTGCCATCTGAGAAGTAAATAATTCATCGTTCTTTTGTCTTTGATCCTAAGCGACTCTGGTGGTTAATCTTTTATGCCTCTGGCCGGTCGTCTACTGAGTGTATTTTGTTGTTATTGTTTTTGTATTGTCCACCATGCAGGAGAAGATTATACCCCACTCACCTTCCCCACCGTGCATAGTTTTGGAACTGAGTCCTCATCTCATCATGTCATTAACACAATATTCTTGGAGTGATAAAAAAAAATTGTGTTTTAGAGAGAGAGAGAGAAAGAGAAAGAGAAAGAGAGGGAGAGAATAAACCATTTCCAAATGAAAAAACGAATTCAATTTTGGACCCTCTCTGAAGGCCAGCTAAACCTTGGCCACCATGTTGAAAACAAGATGGACTTTGTCAAACGCCGGGCTGTATCCTGCCTTACAGTAAAACCATGGATGTGTAATACAAGTTCGTGGTAAAATTGAGTTGTGGTCACATTAAGCTAGACTTTGGCCCTTTGACCTCACACCTTGCTGACCTATGTCAGTCGCAGCTCAGTCGCCGATCAAGTAACGGGCTCCACGAACTGCTGTCGGTGGTGACGAAAGAGACAAAAACCGAGTGTTGGAGGCCGGTGTTAGCAACAACAGGACAGTTGTAACCTTTGACACAGCTAACTGTGAGGATACGGACGAGTGTTGTGTACGTTGTGAGTAGGTACAGGTGATCATAAAAGCGAAACTGATCATGAAAGCAACGGTGACGGTCCATCGACAATGGCGGATGCCACTGGCTTCATGCAAGATCCCTTGGGACTCCTTGACCAGTGGAGGGCCCACAGTGACCAGTGAGGTGAGAGCACCATCTGCAGGACTCATTGGAACTATGAGTTTGTCTATCCGTTTGTCTACTCTGTTCTTAGACTATTATTCTTAGAGAGTATTTTTTTTTTTTTTTTTTTTTTTTTTAGGAAGTGGGTGGGGGACATTAGTCGATGCTCAATTCAGCTTCAAGTATAATCACGTGGGCCCGATTTTAACCGATGCAGCCCACCCCCATAAAAAATACAGAGAACTAAAATGTCTCTCACTCGATTTATTAAAGATACATAGCTCCACGCCCCAGCACCTACTTTCAATTTCACTTTTCTGCACAGTTTTCTCAGCGCCACACATCACACTCGCGACGGTTAAGGGGGTGGTCATCGGTTAGCGCAGAGTTGTTGCTCATGAAAACCCCGTGTTCGCGGTAACCGACGATTAGTCACGTGACTTGGAGGGAGGGTCTGGGTGGGTTCGGGGTGGTCGGTCAGTCGGTTAATTGGTAGGTAGGAGTTTTCTTCTGTCTTTTACGGGTAGTTGGGGTAGGTAGGGTGGGGGTAGGTGAGGAAGAATAGTTATAAAACGAAGCCCTCGGGCCAGCAATCCCGTTCTTGCTATTAATCTGTGTGATGAACTTTGTAGGAAATCCCACAGGACTCGCACTGTATTCCAACCTATCCCTAGCTGCTCTCAGTGCGAGGGACAGGTCAACAACATGGAAACCATCACAGAAAAGAATTTCAGGAAACACATGCACACCCAGCAAATTAGCTTTCACAAGCTGCCAACCTCTACTGTAGATTCCAGAGTAGTTTACCAGATGTTTTTTTTTTAAATATCATTGTTCTAAACGCACCAAAACAATCACATCATTTTTTTTAATTTATAAGACTGAACATAGTTCATCGAACGATGACTCACCAGACCCTGACAATATAGACGATCACACAGCATCATGAAAACAGCAACTTCTGACTTAAGGGAGATAATATTTGAGGGCAGAAGACCCCAAAGACATTCAATATTTAGTATAACCTTTCTCTTCCTGTTCTTTATAACAGGTGGATGATGCCAGAAAGTTCCATGAGCTCTCAGGAGACAACTCACAGGTACATACATACACAAACTTTAATCTGTCGATATGTCTGCCAATCTTACTGTCACAGTATGTGTCTGTATGTGTATAAGAACAAATCATGCGCGTGTGTGTTTGAGTGCTTTCATTTTTTTTTTCAATACTTTGTGACTAGGTGGCCTGTCTGGACAATGGCTACTCCTACCCAGTCTGGAATTCAGTGGAGGTAAGAGGTCAACTTAGAAAACTCTTCTCGTACTTCACTTAGTTTAAATATACCCTCCACTTACCCTACAATAATGTCACTTTTTATTCATCCTCTAGTCTTTTATTTAACCGTAATCTATAAATATAATCTTTATACAAACTTTATAATGTAATCTATAAATTCGTTCACATTTGTACTGATGGTGACAACCAGTCCACAAGACACGGACTGATACAGTGTGCATGTGTATGTCGGAGAGTTAGTTGATGGAAACCTAACTTTTCAGGCTAGGGTGCCGAATCGCACATAAGATAGACAAGGATATGATAGTGCTGACCGGACAAACCCACCCAGGGTAAGAGTTAGGCTATTTTAGTCGATGACCTCACCTTGTTCTACCCACCGAGCCGCCTTTCATCTCTGCCGCCCCTGTCCTCCTGTCCGCAGTTACACAAGGTAGGAGAGCTACACCGGTGGTACTCTAACGGCTGTTCCCCCTTCCTTTCCCTCCGGTCTCCGCCCACTCGAGCTCTTCTGTCAGCGGAGTCAAGGAACGGCACTCAGTTAATAAATAGCCTCCCTTACAATCGGAGGCGACCGGTGGAGCCCGGCCTGGCGGCCCCTGTGATTGCGTATCGATTTCACGGAGGGTAAGCTTGTGTGGGCGGCCCTCTCTTTCCATCCTTCCGTCATTCTCAGGTAGCGCAGTAAACTCGCAGGTGAGGTGGGGGGCGACACTTGGCTTGGAATGTAAAAGTCCTCCGAGTTTTCCTCTCCACGTTCGACCTGTACAGTTCCAACTGGGGTGGCGTTCCCACCCCTTTTTATTCGATTGAACCTCCAAGGGTAGCCCATGTATCACCCACACCCACACTTCTTTGGATGTTCCCCCGCTTTCAAGGGAGGCCAGTTGTCAGGAGGCTGGTAAATGAAAGAGCAGGTTGTGCCGGTCAGTTATCATTCCCCAAACTACTTTGTCGTAATTACTCCACACCTGTATGGTGAGCATACCTGGTGTAGTGGGCTGATTAATTCATAGGACTGCCTCCTAACCTTTATGCCAGCAGTCTCACCACAAACTGTAACGGTTCTTCAAAGGTAACAGACTAGTCTGGACACTGTATTATTACCTGACGAACTTCGTAGATGATTTAGTGATGGCATTCATCATATAAATAAATAGACATTTAAAGCAGCCTGTGTGTATGTCCATTTCCAAGTATATTAACGATTCACCCAGGGTTTTTCCTGTTGTATTAAAATATTTAGATGGCATATTAAGAAATAAATCATTTTAGTTTATTTTTATCTTTTCTTCAACTATTTCTTTCTATCAATGCGTCCTATTCCCTGTGGCTTTCAGAAAATGATTTGCTTTTGCGATTTGCGAATATTTTGTTCTGTAGATTAGTTGTGCACTTCATTCTCACTGCTATACAGTGGAAAAAAATCTTAAAATAAAGTCGCACACAGAGCGAAAATAGGGAGAAAAGGTGGACAGCGGCCTGTTGTAGACAAACATAAATTAGTAGACATGGGGCCATTTGATTCCGAGGTCGTCGCGTAGGGAAGAGAACTTGGGGAGGGATGGGAGTTACAGATGGAGATACTATTAATAAAATCATCCCTCCACAAGTCAGCAAACAATAACATATCGTAACTGACACAGATATCAACTGGAAACAAGCTTGTGATATTGACCCAACAAACATTTGAAACAGCGAAGGTTCGGTTAACAACTTACACTTTCCTCATTTCTTGCCCCATAGGGTAGAAGTGCGCACGCATTGATGTATAAAGTCATGGCATTGTCATTATGAATAATATTAATAAAAAAAAACTTATCGAATGAAACGAAAATTATAACTGTGACAGTCTTCTTTGTTGAACACGTGTCCCACGATATATATATATATTTTCAAATCAACAAACTAAGCTATAAATGGGAAGTCAAGGTACAAATACATCCATGTGGAATGTTTGGTTGATTTAGCAGGAATGTGTTTCCACCTTAAGCAGTTTTTGCACAATGGGGAAGAGTGAGTGGGGAAAAAACCGTAGTACCCGGAGAAAACTCCCTGAGAACCGATGTCAGTTTTCCCGAGACGAGATCTGAACCCAGAGCTTCTCACTGCAGTGGTGGCAAGCGACTGGGCGCCGTTTACAGACAGATGTAGAGCCTGGTGGAAGAAAAAGATGGCCGTCTGGCTCACTCAGACGGATGCAACCTCCACTGTCCACTAATTGACCGACGGTAGGGTCCGGTCCGTCTGGTGTGTCCGTAACGAGAGGTCTGTGCTGCGGCCGCTCATTAAAGCTTATGTTCTCCTCGGTCGTCAGCCTGTGTGTGGCACATCGGGCAAGTCGTGGGCTCAGTCAAGTAGTTCTTCCCTGTGTGTGGCACATCGGGCAAGTCGTGGGCTCTGTGAAGTAGTTCTTCTCCTGTCGCACGGCACGGGTAACGTCACCTCATGTGAGCAGCCGGGTGGTGGACGGGGTGGTGGTCCGGGTGTCGTGTTTACTAGTCCCCCGCCAGTGTGTCTGCGCGGTTAGGTTCCTTGATGACTGCCACCAGCCGCTGGAGGGAGCCACTGGAGGGAGCGGTGAAGGGAAATAAATGGTAGTGGTGTGAACTTAGAAAAACAAAATCCTTCCAAGCTGTGTGCAATAGATATAGTCACTTACTCTGCTCGTGCAGATTGTGGCAGTAATTGTAATCATATACATGTAGATATATATTTTTTTCTTTTGCATGAAGTAGTTGTAGTGTTGTGATGTTGGTGTCGCAGTGACACTTAACGGTGACACTTTTTATCCTGAGGTCTAGTTGTCTCCATTTCTGTCCTTTATGCACCCAATACTCCAGGGATTTTGTTTCCATATCCGATTTGTCTACTCATGAATTAATAGGTAAGTTAGTATTCTGGCAAGTTGACAGGTCAGCGGCATGTCAGTATAAACATTTGCCAGAAGTCGACGGCGTATGGTTTGAATATTTTTCATCGGTCGGCGACGGGTGGAGTGAGAGAGTGTCTATGTGAGACAAGGAAGATCGAAGAATCCGCCAAAAGATGGTGGCTGACGGAGAAAGGATGGCGTTGGCGCCTAGAGAAAGAAAACAAGAGCTCATTTGGGGGTAAAAAGTATGGCCACTCCACCCGCGGACACCACGGCTACAACAATATTGACGGACACTGATGCAAGGCACTCGTGGAAAGGAGGGAGGACAATTGGGAGGGGAAGAAAAGAAGGAAAAAATTGGATAGAGAGCGAGTAACCGCAAGCAGTGATGCTCAGTAAATAAAGACCTGGAGAGCGGGGGACAGGGAAATTTAGGGAAAGTATTAGTAATGTGGGGTCATTAGGTAAAGTGGATGTTATGTAATGCGTATGGTCTCATTATCCGACAATTGGAATAAATATCAGGGATAAATTATGGTATGCCTTTTTACATGCGTGTGCGTATAGGAGAGGCAAATTAACAGGAAACAACACTGACATGCGCATGATGGCATCACATGACAGTGTTTGCTATCTGTTAGAGATTGCATCTTCACTCACCACCAGTCCCTTCAACCCTTCTAACTGGCTGTCTCCCATGCGAGTAAAAATCACTCGAGAAAGGTTTAGTTTAAAGGACAATGGCGATTCCACTTGGAGTGAATGAAGGTCCAGTGTGTACAAGAGTGACGGTCGGGCAGTCAGGACCTGGGGTAGGATGCGAGTTCTCCTGACAGTTGTATCCGTGAAGGAGGAGGCAGTCCACTGGGAGTCTCATTGTTGCTGTTAGTAATCGAAGACATGTTTGGGCCCCATTATTAGAACATTCTCTTCTCTACTGCCCTGCTCTTGCGATCTCCTCTTCCACTCCGTTGATTTTTTTGTCTTCTTTCAGAACGCGATTCGGTGGTGTTTATTGAAGTATATGTAGTTGTTATTT
Source organism: Pomacea canaliculata (assembly GCF_003073045.1). NCBI lineage: Eukaryota > Metazoa > Mollusca > Gastropoda > Architaenioglossa > Ampullariidae > Pomacea > Pomacea canaliculata. Next base: position 27,152,594 of record NC_037593.1, read on the forward strand.
TCCACAAACCGTAGCGGCTTACTCCATCTTTGTACGCGCTTTTGCAAAAAAAAAAAAAAAAAAAAAAAACCAAACAAACAACAACAACAACAACAAACAAAAGCAAAAAAACAAACAAAAAAACAAAAAAAACAACAAACCCCAAACCAAAAAACAAAAACAAAAAAGAAAAAACAACAACAACAACAAAGCTAACAAACAAACAAAGCAACCAGAAAATAAGCTCTGTTCCGTTTTGCTCAAATGCCGTTGTTTTGAGCGTAAGTATCAAAACACTCGAGGAGACCTGTAAATAAATGTAAACATCGCCCTCTCCTAGCAAATTGTTCTTTATATACCAGTATGCCAGCATATGAGTAAGGGTTCTTGATGATTTCAGTTCGCTTGGACTAAAGAACGATTTGAGAAGTAAATACGGTAGAATAGCCCGCAAATTACCAAAATAAGAAATACGGGATTGGGTGGGTAGGAAGACGGTGAAAATTGACAAGAAAAGAGGAGACCAGCAGATAGGAGTGGGAGACATGAAAAAAGTCGGAAGATGGTCACCAAGCGATGATTTCTGCGTGCGCGTGCGTGCTCATGTGCATGTATGTGTTCGACGAAAGAAAAATTTATCGGACAGCTGAACTCCCCCACAAACTGCACGAGCAAACAGACAAACTCGTTGAACAAAGGAAGGCTGTGGTGGGTAACTGAATAGCCCGCCAATAAATTCTCGCTCAACGCCACCAAGGACTTCACACCGACATTTGATAAGTTGTTTACTTGCGCAATCATCTAAATTCAACAACTAATTAATGTGCCAAGGAGTTGCCTGTGCTACCGAGCAAAGCAGACTTGAGGTAAACCTGCAGGAATCGAGTCTTTCTACATCTTTCTCCCTTCTCTCTCTTTTCAAACTCGGGACAATTCAATACACAGCCTAGAAATTGCTTCCACTTTGCCGCATCATAAATCGCTTACCCGCTCAGCCACCGTGAAGCCAGTCAGCGGAGCCTCGCTCCCAGGCGACAGGAAAAAGAGGCGTGACCACAGCGGCCAATCGCAGACTCGGAGGGGCGGGGCTTTGAGCCGGGGGGTCGGCACCCGTCAGCGTGGCGCGCGCGCCTGCGAGTAGCGGCACCAAACGTCACACGTGGGGGCCAGGCGCAAGACGTCCGGTGACAGGCGCGCGTGACGACCAAACGAGCGTTTTCTGTCAACTTTTTCAAACAAGGCGACCGCTCGTGGCACGTGTGGAACCAGAGTCCAGGCGGCGCGCCCTGGGGTGACACGAGCATGTGCAGTTTCTCAGTTCCAGTGACAGCTCTGCCAAGACGAGGACCCCAGCAGTCGTGGAGTAACTTCACAGCAGAGAGAGAGAGACAGAGAACATTTCGTTTTTTGTTTTGAAATTTTTTTCTTGCTCAGTAATAATCTTGTGTTTACCTACTTGCTCGTGCTTAGCCTCGATTCCAACGCCTTGTGCAGAAAAACTCATCTCATCAGGAGGAAAGAAAAATTTAAAGACTTAAAAAAGAAAGTTTTGAAAGACCAACCGTTTTTATGTCAGCCATTTTGTAAGACAGCTTCTGCACTAAGGAGAAGAGAGAAATATAAAAGATATCGGTGAAGAGATAAAGCAGGCGAGGATTATCGGTCAGGAGAGAGAGAGAACACTATATTTTGTTGTCGGCGACATCAACGGCGGATTCGGGTGACGAGAGGTGGTGAGGGCATGTCAGCACTGGACTAGCAGTTCATCAAAGCCAGCATCCAGCCCCAGCGGCTCCACCATGTTTGCTTTTCACGGGGCGGTGAGTAGGGGGCACCATTCGTGCCCCGAATATTATTTTCTTAGTTTCACAACTGTTTCTCTCATATCCACTTGACTTTGTTCTCCCTGTTCTCTGTGGCAAGCAGGACTGAGTAACCCACTTTCTGTTCCCATTTACATTGTATGTTGTATGTCAACTATTTTTCTCCTTATGATCTACTATATATGTATTTTTTAAAACAATTTTTCTTAATATCAGTGATTATTGATCGCTTTGTGTATTAGCTTTTGTGTTTTGTCTAAAATTTATCTTTCAATGTTTATTTGTAATTTAAAATTTTTTTCACTGAAACCTACTTACCATTATTTCTTGCGATTGTACTAAAAAAAAAAAAAAAAAAAATACTAGAAATAAAATGGCTAGAAACACTAAGGGATTTTATTTAAATACATTTTCTTGTTATAGTTTATCCTATGTTCACAAATATGTACTGATCTACTCATCTGTTCTCTCTAAAGCTTTTTAAGATGTTTTTGTTTCCTTTTCATGTTTACTTTCCTTTTATTTAAGTCTGCTGTCAACTCTCCCCTCAGAATGTGTGTGTGTGTCTGTGTAATGTATTGTTATTTGCATCTTCTCTGTGAAACTCGGTTTTTATTTCGCCTTAATAACAAATCAGTTGATGTTGAACTAACCAATTCTCACTATTCAATAGTAATCAACAATTTGTGATCTCTTGTGCTGCAAGGCACATTTACTAGACTTTGGCAACCTGGTAAATAGTTTTGTAGAAGCGTTTCACGTGCGCTCTTGTATTCCTTTATCATTGGATCTGGTATTCAAATACATTATTACTTCTATAGTAAGTCTCCAGATGTAGTCCCCCGCGTACATACACCACTGTGCATATTTATATATAATTTATACAGAACAAGTTTTGTTCTGGTCTTGCCTAATTCTTTCTCCCTCGCCTACCCTGCTACCTGCCCCTTCTCGTTCCTAATTCTCCACCCCACCCTCTACCCCTTCTACTGCTCTTTTTTTATATTTCTTTGTAAAACTTAAAGCCGACATTTACACGTCTCATTTAATTCTCATACCTTCAGCCGGTAGCTCGCCTGGAGTCGTGTATTGTGTCCTCATGCTACCCGGCGTCTACCCAGGTGTCAGCTTGTGTTGCGCTTACCTAAACTTACCTGGTAAATAGCCTGCCGTGAAACTTAGATGTCAAGCCGTGTAACAGCTACAACAGTCCTTACCTTGGGGACCTCGGGAAATTATTGTTAGTGTGTTTTTCTTTATTCTTTTTTAAACCTTCCTCCCGTTCTTATGTTGTTGTTTTTTTTTTCTCTTTCTTCATTTAAAGTGAGTTTACTAGATTAATCAATGCAGCAAGATCGAGGATTTAAAAAGTTTGTATCAAATTATCGCGAGTGCAACTTGTGTTTTAAGATGGAAACTTTAAAATTATTGACCGTCTGATTGTGTGAAGTAGGAGGGAAAGAAAAAAAAAATTAAGCCAACATGTTAAGTTGAGAGAAAGGGGAAAAACAAAAGAGAGATGAAGAGAACGGAAATAAGAACTTTTCATTAACATCTGATTGTCACTTTATTAAAGCCAACTATACTACACATCCACACACACTTATTTTACTCTGAAATAAAGATATACAAGAGTAAGAACAAAGCGGGTTTTTCATAAATGGTTCTTAAGAAAAAGGCCTCTCGTTAAAAATATATGTGTTAGCTCCATTGTCTTATTTTATTTTGAGAAGCAGAACATCACAACTCTCGAACCCCCAAACCTCATTATTACAACAACGAAACAACAACAGCAACATTAAACTCAACTAAAATTGGAATAACCCGCGTTCTGGATGTCCACTTTCAGTTATGAGAATGCTCACATAGCTACCCCACCCTCCAGTTCTATCCTCCACTGTTTATCAACTTCACGATAACCGAAACTTATGACTGGGTTTATGTGAGCTGTCAGTGCACCCAAGAACTGTTGTCTTGGGTTCGTAACGAAGACCTAGGGTTAAAGGTCTCAAAGGTAGCCAACGGGCACCGACCTAACGTTCAGTTTGTTGTTGTTGTTGTTGTTGTTGTTTTGTTTTTTAATCCTGTGCACTGTGAGACTAAGATTTGGAGCAATTCTACCGCACGGAGGGAGCTTAATAAAAGTCAACAGCTTACGATTATTGCGTTGATAATTATTAATGAGGGGAGGGAAAGAGGTAAGACTCCCCACCTCAGGGTTGAGGTCCACGTGAAAATAAGTTGCCAGTCCTAACTTAACTGAGATCGGTCTGAACATTCCACTTTGATGTCCAGACCGGGGAATGAAAGACAAAGCTTGTTCTTCCTTCATAGATACACAGATGATCTTTTGTCGCATTAATAACTACGGCCTGGCGAAGTGCAGAGGGTAGTAGCTGAGCATCAGAGGTAAAATAACCTCGGAGGTAGCCGTAGACTAAAAGCAAAGCCTGTTAATATATCCAAATATCTATGATCCCCGAAATCTTATATGCTGTTTTCTCATTCAGACAGCCATGCACACAACCCCGGCCTCAACTGTCTGAATGCAATTCGATTTTAATTTAAAACAACGGCTATTTTAATATGATAAAAAGTATTTTCTACACCTGTCAAAGCCATTGCGTTATATCTCCTTCAAACTTTGTTATATTGTTATGATATAGATAAGACTGCAGTGCGATATTGGGAATATTTCTTTGTCCAAAAATGTGATAACGAACAAAAAAAACTATAAAGGGGAAACAACTTCATCCTACAAAAAATTGTTTAGTTAAAAGCTTTTTTAACAAGACAAATTGTTACTCGTTACCATAAAACTAATTTTATCTAATCTGAAAAGAATTTCAGATGATCTGGTAAAAAGAAAAAAAGAAATTGATAGAAGAGAGACGTGCGGACTCAGACATAAAATCTGATCAATTGAAAGGGAATGTGTCAGTTGAGCCGGTTGATAAGTAATCGGTATCTTTACTGCCCAAACCCGTGAACGATACGATAAAATGAACAAAGCAATGGGTTCAATGAATACAGGGCTAGGTGCACAGCCAATGGACAGTGTCGGTGTCGTGTAGAGGAGTGAACAATGGAGGGAACATGGAACAGGAAATCCATTGAGTGAACGGTAGTCACTACTAAAGTTATACCGATACAAGAAACCTGTATTATTCTAGAACATTCGAACAGGTCTGAGGACGTTAAAAAGACTGAGCTGCCAGAGAGGTCTTTAGTGACCTCTGACCCGCACGCAGGATGACGATCAGGCTTTTCGGGGAAACGGGGTGGCTCTACCACCCAGAGTGATTTTGTTCTTTCCCATGGGAAACTTTTACGACATCGTGTTTGTTGTTGCCATTGTTGTTGATGATGACTTTAGAAGGGACTGTACTTTCATCCGAGGCCTTATGAGGTCGAACTGGACCACCGAGTTATTAGTCCAGCGCTCTAACCAACTGGTTTAACTGGCCAGACATCGGAGGAAGCGGATAACCAAGTGGTTAAAGCGCTGGCGGCCGAACTGAGGGGAGCGCTGGTTCGATACTCGTCTAACACAGCGATTTTCCTGTCGCAAACTTCTTATGGGGGGTTTGGAACGTAGACAGAAAAGAAGAGGATGGGCAGTTCCCTCATATACAGCGGGCCCCGAGAAAAGTCATGAGACGACTTTTACCCTTATTGTCTTACCGACATTTCATACTGTTATTTTACGGACATGCTGCTGCCATAGCAACATATTTTAATGTTTGTTGTCCTTACGTAAATCGACAACTCCGTCTTAGTTTCACCTTTTTAACAACAATCCCGTATAAGTTAAGAATATTTGATTTATTATGTTGTACCTTTATCGTAACCCCTCAAATATTATCTTTCCACCCGACCTTAATCCACTATTCGTGTTCATCATTGTTATATACTCACTTTTACTATTTACATGTGTACACAACGTTTAAGCATTCTAAACCACTTTTACACCGATTTGTTTAGTTTTAGTAAAGACTGGTTTGGCGGTTTATATTTTATACAAACATGACACATGTTCGAACAGGGTTTCCAATGTGAGCTCAACACGAGCTGCAACCACAAATAATATTTTTTAAAAACCGCATAATCAGTGGCGTCGTTGACGAACGTGCATTTGTTTTACAGATGTATAGTCTTCCTTACATATATATATAAAGTTAACATTGTATTTGCGCGTTTAGGAAGTGGGAGAGAGAGAGAGTGCAAACGACTTTTTTTCCCGAGGATTTTGCTTTGATGAATAGGACTGCAAACATCTTTCATCACACACGGCCACGATTCGAGGCCAAGCTTAAGATGGAAACTGTTTTTCCGGCTTCTTGGTCTGTGTGGAAATCTTGATCCTCTTTGGTCGGAAAATTGTAGTTTTAACCGAGGCTGCTAATTATGTATATAGATATTATTATTTGTAACAAACGTGTTAAGACGGCGACAGACAGGGTGAAGTGTTAAAATATGCATTTCGAGTGTATTGTGATGTATTGTGTGGTATATCATAACAGGGTTTCTGCTAAGGCTAAATTCTTTGGGGTCCCAGGGACCCCTTCTTCAGATTTTTAAGGGGTCCCTGTTCTTCGCCCAACTTTGGAGGGGACACCATTGACGAAAATTGAAGGGGTCCTCCGAACTTTTAATGCGTACTGTACGCAATTTTTTGCGTAAGCAGAAGCCCTGAATATACATCACGTGTGGCACATAATGTCATGTATCATGTATTGTGTATCGTAAGTCGTTTGCCCAAGAACACCTTTCGCACACACGTAACACCTAGCAACGAAAATGCTTGTTCCTCGCAAACGAGTGTAAAGACAAAGATGCGGACATCTTGTCGTGCAACAAACCATCGTCGTATCTGCCCTTCACTCAACCCAACAAACACACAATACATGTTAAAACAGCATGTAGAGGGGAGGGATGTGAAGACAGGGGAGAGAGACAATGAGGGCGATGAGAGAACCTGCGGAAAAGTCATTTCTGTCTTTCCTCCATCCCTACAAACAGGCGCGCTCTCGGGGATCCACATACTGTGTAATTTTCTCGCGTGCTTCTCTCGCTTCAATACATGCAACACTTTTTTTTAATATAAAATAGGAGGAATAAAACTTTTTCTCATTAAAAAACACGTAATGAAGCACCTCCTGACTATTGTTGACAAGAAAGCAGTTAATACTGTTCTACACACTGCCATGTGCTGTACTGCTCTGTATTTGTAACATTCTGGATGAAAGCCTCAAAACAATTTTTTTTAACTGTTTATTATTATTACCATCATCATCATCATCAAGAACCTTGTTTTTGGCGTTGTCTAATAACCAAATGAACTATTTTGATCGCCATGACCAGGAATACTTTGACTAATCCGTCAAATAGCATTTTAATTACTTTTTTAACGAGAATTGTTATCATTTTGGGCAGGAGTGACCTCGACAGACTGCAGCACGACAGGTGATAGCTTAATGCGATTGTCCGAGCTGTGTACAGCAGAGCGTGCGCGTGCGTAAGTGGATTACATCCTCGCGCAGCCTGTTTGCCGCCGCTCCTGCCGCTGTTGCCAACTTTACCTCGCTCGCGACCCCGCGCCGTCAAGGCGGGTCTTCGGTCGTTTGACCACGCCCATCCCGAGGGGGGCAGCCAGTCAGATGCGTGCATTCGCCCAAGCCGTCTGTCATGCAAATGAGGATCGTTGTGGGTGCAATTGGCTGCCGAGAAAAAAAAAAACAGGAAAGCGTGCGAAACTTGACGAGGACAAAAAAGTAAACGGCGATGATGGTGTAGAGGTTAACGAAGAAGCTGTCGTTTATCTGACCCCCAAACCCCTTACCCCGTATCCAGGACCTTCCCTATCCACCCATGGCACCCCGATCGGAAGTGAAGAGGCTGTGACAGGATGTAGGTGACAGGCGGGGGGACGCATCGTCAGACATTGGACGGGAGGGTCTTGGATGATGACCCAGCGGGGCTAAAGGCACCCCCACACTTTGTCACCATCCTCTGGCGACTGGGGCTCACGGCTAGATCGCTTTCCCGCGACTACCCTCACTTTGCCGCCGTTTGAATCTGGGTGGTCCCGGGCTTCTCGGCTATCCGACCCCGCAACACACCATTTTATTTATCTACACTGTAAGCCACAGGCGAGATCTTTCGTCGGGGGCCACACACTCCCCCACTCTTCCTCTATCCATCCTTCCATCCCTCATGACCAATTATCCCAGGTCAAGCTCTCGTGACATGAGCGTGGGGGTTAAGAAACCTACGTTAAAAAAATTTTTTTTTTAAATCTCGGACTTACGATTAAAGAGCGAGAGTTAAACGAGAGTGCGGGCGCGAAGTAGAAAAAAAAAATTATTGAAGTGCTGTAACCCACGGCGTCTCTCGGGTAAGTGTCGGCGTATTGTTGTGCTGACTGAAACGAAGACTTCCTGCTAAGTAGCAGACGACACTTTTGTGTCGGTATGGCGGCAGTGGGTCGCAAAGCCGCCGCCGCTGTTGGCTTGAAACTGCGCTGCAGCTGTACAGCTGCACACGTGACTGACAAAAGAAGAAGAGTGGGACTGTGAGGCCAACAGCATGGTGTGGCTGGCTTCTGCTGCTGACACCGTCGATCACTGCCAGCCGGTCGTGTGGGAAACGTCGCCGACGCTTCTCTTGATTAACCCCTCCATCGCGTGCGTCAGTCACTTGCTCTGGCCGTCAGCTTTTTTTTTTTCCCCTTCTTTTTTCCTCCCGCTGCAGAGTAGAAGCCACAACGGGTTTTGTTCTTGCACAACTGGAGGGGGGACCAGGTGAGAATTTTCACTCGTCATTTGATCCTGACAGGTTTTGTTGCCTTACCTGATAGTCCAGGTGTCATCATGTTCATAGCGCGTTGTGACAGGTAAAGCTCAGGTAGACATGGTATCGGTCGTGACACCTCCCATTGCGGCGTCTCGTCGTGACCCTTGTCTTGCAGTGACGCCAGCGCTGACTTTTTTACGATGGTAGAGAAACAACAGTAAACTTCCACGCTAAAATAGTTTGGACAGTGGTTTAATGAAAAATGCCTGCACACCCGGGATATGTAGGTTGCCTACACCCGAGTCCGTGACACTTTTTTTTAAAATTGCATTTTGTTAGTGTATTGCCTCTTATTACTTCACTACAGTCTCTCGCCCACCTCCTCCCACGTGTCTTTATATATATATATTGTCTGAGTGTAAATACTCGCGAATTATATGCAAAGAGAAGAAGAAAACGACAAAGAAGAAAAGAAAAAAGTATGAGACGGAAATTTATTTTTTTTTAAATCTGAAGACTCAAAACTCACTTTTCGGAAGACTTTTATGGTTTCGTCTTCCAGCATCTTTGGGAGTCCAGGTGTTTCATCAAGCAAATAAAAGCTTAATGTGGGGGGGAGAAGGGAAGAATAGAGAGGTTCATGCACGTTGACAGACACAGGACAGTCACGGATTTACCCTCCTGCCCCCGTGTTCCGCCGCCATGACACAGCACCAGCACCAGCACCCGTCCTGCCTTTACGGCCTCGTGGCAGCCACTCTGGCGACACATAGTCGGGCCGGATGGCGGCGATGTTTACTTGTTTACCGCGCTTACATGCTTTGCTTACAGTCCTTACCAACCACATCTTATTCTCTCAGCATCCCCACCGCCAAACGAAACAAAGCGATTATTAAACGAAGTGGACCACAGCGATCAGCAACCCTCGACAAGACCAGAGTCGTGGGCGACCTTACCTTTGGGGGGAGAGGGTAGGGACTGGGGGCATCCCAGCGTGTTATGTTTATTGTTACTCTACTCACATGATAACTGAGCGAAATGATGGAATATTTAGGTTATCCATGGACATTGTTCGCGTTGTCATGGAGATAATTGCCCTAACTAGAGCCGCGGGAACATCAAGAAATGAGATTTGGTAGCTGAAGATCGATACATGGGGGAACTATTCCCTTCTAGACTGTGGATCATATGTTTACCCTATTGGGTTTGATTCAAAAACAGTTTGCTCTCAATCGTAAGTTATACGTAGCATTTATTGACTTTGAAAAAGCGTTCGACTCAGTTAACAGACATTTACTATGGCACGTTTTGTTAAAAAACGGGATCCCAAGTAAGCTGTTTAAATCTATTAAAGCCATGTATAATAATGTAAAAGTAAGAATCAGCTGTGGAGCACAGCTAACTGACTACATAAACTGTACAAAGGGGGTAAAGCAAGGGGATGTGTGTAGTCCTGTATTATTCTCTCTCTTTATCAACGAAATGGCAATCAAGATAATCCAGAACGGAAAGCATGGAGCTCCTTATCTCTAGATTACTTAGAACTGTTTATATTACTATTTGCAGATGATGTTGTCTTGATAGCTGAAACAGTGATTGGGCTGCAAAACAGTTAAATAACTTAAGTATAGCTGCATCTACCTTGGACCTAAATGTGAATCTAGATAAAAGTAACATTGTAGTCTTTCGCAAAGGAGGGTTTTTAGGAACTAGAGAACGTTGGACTTATAACAGCACTGTAATGCCTGTTGTTAATGTATACAAATATCTTGGATTGTTGTTCACTAAGCTTAGCTTCTCGGCTGCATGTCAAGATTTGGCAAACAGAGGAAAAAGGGCTCACTTTTAATAATGAAAACTCTTAGATCATATAATAACACAAGTGTAGATGTATTTTTGAAACTTTTTGACGCCCAAGTTCAACCTATCTTGCAGTATGGTGCAGAACTATGGGATTAGACAAGGCATCTCATTATTGTGAAGAAGTCCACCTTTTTGCCTTAAAACTCTTCCTAGGGCTAGATGGGCCGAACCCCAAATGATTTAGTGTATGGTGAACTGCATAGACACCCAATTACAATAAACTCAGTTAATAAATGTGTTCGATATTGGCTGAAAATAGTCAGAATGAACGATGAAAGACTGCCCCGTAAATCTACAAAATGTTATTTGATTTAGATACAAAAGGAAAATCTAACTGGGTATCTAATATTAAAAGAAAGTTATTTTCATTGGGGTTTGGTTTTGTGTGGTTAAATCAAGGGGTACAATGTGAAAGAATGTTTATAAATAAATTTAAAGAACGACAAGTTTTGTGTAGATGGCAAGAGTGGGAGGACCACATCACTAGTAGTGAGAGATTTTCCTTTTATGCTACTTATGGGATTTCAGGAGCTGTCAAGAAATATTTACAATTAGACCTTGATTATTATTTGTTGACAATTCTTGCTAAATTTCGGATGGGTGTATCTAATATTGCTGTTCATTATTTTAGATATAGAAGATATAATCCACTTGACCTTTTATGTCCATTATGTAAATTAAGTGAGGAAGATGAAGTTCATTTTGTTTTGTGTTGTGAAGCCCTACATCATTTTAGAATAAGATACTTACATAAAAAATGGTATACTAGTCCAAATAAATTTAAAATGAGTTTGCTACTAGCCTCATCAAATGAAAAAGTTGTTAAAAATCTGGCATTGTTTCTCCTCCATGCCTTCCAGTTTAGAAAATCTACAATTGAAGGCAAATAAGCAATTATGAATGTATTTTCCTTCTTTTCGCAACCATGTACTGATGTATGAAATATTGTATTATTTTGATGTTACTCCCCCTTCAAAAAGGGCAATGGCCCATTGAATAAACTACTTATGACTTATTCCCTTCTAGCAAATTTTATTTATATTACTTTGTTATTCTAAAAGATCTTACCACACCAATGTTTGTATGGCCGATTATATATATATATTTTAGTCACATGACCAATCAGCAATTCTAGTAATTCGACATGAGACGCGGGATAGTCTTCTCTTTTAAACAATTAAAATACTTTCGAAAAATAAAAGTATCTCAATACGATGGTCTTTTTTTCCAATTTACTTTTAACAAAGACGGCTTTGAAAAAAAGTATAGAAGTGGGTTCATCAATGGGCTTAATTTGTTTTTAAAAGAGTTCTCCGCCATATCGAACACGAACAAGGGAGCGGGTTAACTGGCGGCTTCGGGCTGGAAGCAAAAAATGTTCGTGGATATCTTTTACACATTTGAATGTAGTGTACGCCTTCTAATGGTCTTCACTAGGCTTCTTGTACTTGTTTATTGGACTGTGCTTGACTTGTTTGTGTTCTTTAGCCCGCCTGAATGGTTAGGATAGTGGGCATCATTTCAAAGAAAAGCAGAAAAAAAAAACAGATAAAGGTTTGGCTTTCTGGTCAAGCCCAAGATGAGATGTTTGTGAACCCAGGTGTGGTTATGGAAAAATTAAGCTAAGCGAACATGGACAAACAGTAAAAAAAGACTAGAAAATTTGGGAAATAGTATTTAACGGCAAAAAACAACAACAACAAAAAAAAACCCAACTTCATAACCTACAAATATCGACTATCCACATTTATACAGTAATATATTGACAGTGACAACACAATGGGTTCATACAGGCCATCTCAGCAAACTATTATTTCACTGCATTGGCCATCTCTCTCTCTCACGCACGCACGCACGCACCGCTACACGGGTTTACAGTTGACTGCAACCACCCAAGAAAGAAATGCTCGCCCTGCATGGTCGAGACAGAAAGAAAAAGCCCGGGAGGAACAGAAGAGCGGGACACACTTGGTCGCTCACTTGTGACGTCAGCATTTGACAAGTATTGTTGTTCATGTTGTAAAAACTGTAAACATTTCATACCGGAAGTGTCACATTACAAACTCGGCGGATGACATGTCCGTGTGACATTTACTGTAGCTTCTTTTTGATCTTCTAGACTCTAGAGCAGCGGTTCTCAACCTGTGGGGCGCGACCCCCTGGGGGGTCGCGACGTGCCTACAAGGGGGTCGCGAAGGTGGTCATTTTTTAAAAAAGTTTCTTATACTGGTATTAGTGAAATTAGTTTACATTGTGTAACCGAGTGGTGAGGGCGATCAAACTCCAAATCGCTTCTCCCTATTCAAGTACACTGTCTCGGCAATGCAGTGACTTCTCACTTCCAAAACTCAAAACACAATCCCCCTCTCAACAATTAAGCCTCCAATCTCCCTCCTCTCACCTTTTGCCCTCTCTCTTCCCCAATCTCTCATCGCTGACTCCCCTCTCCCTTTCCAGTCACACCTCTCTTTTTTTTTAAACATCTAAAAGGCAGGCATTCAGGAAACGTCCATCATTCACACCCTTTCATTCGCACGTGCTCAGTCCTAGTACTCTATAGGTCCCTGACAGAAGGCCATGACCAGACAAGGGAAGGACACCACCATATTACAAACAAACTGACAAGATGAATGCTTTCGTCCGAAACATTTCGTTGTGGACGCAGAAGATACTCCAAGAAAATATTTTTGATATGTTTCCGTGCTTGTGTAAGTGCAAGGCTGACGTTAACTTGAATCTTGATCAGGTGAAGAATGTAATTATTGCCCATCTAAGCGGACTGCAAGAAAGGTTTCAGCATTATTTCGCTGAAATTGATGTGACTAAATACGATTGGATTCGTAATCCATTTCTGGCTGATCCTAGCACAAGCGGGTTGTCCACGCAAGAAGAAGAGCAGCTCATCGACCTTTCGAGTGACCAATCCCTGAAAATGGTCTTCCAAACAACACCAGTGCCAACATTCTTGATTAGCATCAACGGTGAATATCCTCTCCTTTCTGAGAAAGCAATGAAAGTTCTTCTGCCATTTTTCAACTTCATATATGTGTGAGCAAGGATTTTCAGTATTGGCAGCACTGAAGTCGAAATACAGAAATCGTGTGGATGCAGAGGCTGAGCTGCGAATAGCAGTGGGTACGAACATCGCATCCAGGTTCGCTTCTCTAGGCAACAGCAAGCAGGCTCAACCTTCTCATTAATCAAAGTGAGTGTCCAATAAAATAATATTTATTAGCTTTAGTAAAATTTCATTAACAGTTATACTTCTTGCAGATACCAACTTTGTTCTTCCGTTGTTGATTTCCTCGACGCGGCGTTCGAGGTTAGCTAAGGCTCCCCCCCCCCCCGCTCTTCCACCGACCTAGCTGGCTAAGGGGGTCGCGGACGTACCGGTGTTCGCCAGGGGGGTCGCCACATGTAAAAGGTTGAGAACCGCTGCTCTAGAGTTTATCTGTGAGATATTCTATCTCCGAATTACTGGACTCCCAACTTTCTATGCAGTTAGTTTGTGTGTGTGTGGTTGTGTGTGTGTGAATGTAACCGATTGTTGTCCTGTGAGTTCTGCCGTTTTATCTTGGGTAAACGCATTATTTACAAAGAGAACAGCTTTTGTTGTCATGTTGGTTTTAAACAACACCGGTAGTTCTGTACAAATCTGAAAAAAGTTTCACGCTTAAGTGTCGTTTAAAAAGAAGCTAAACTGTAATATCTTCCCTCCTACAACTTACCCCGGATTTTTTTTTTTTTTTTTTTTTGAATTGTGAAACACCCCGTCCCCACCACCATTGTGCAATTAATGCGACTGTAGTTATATCCGCAGTGGCGGAGGAAGATGCTCAGCTTTGTGGAGACAAGCTCCATGCTCAACTTGCCGCCTCAGTTTTGTTTTTGTTTTTTGTTTTTTTTTTTTTTTTTTTTTTTTTTTTGCCCCCTTATTTGACAAATTTTGGGCACTTGGCGGTGACGAAGAAGTTCAAAGACAGTTGAGGCTAGTTTAATATGAACAGGTGTGCAGGTATATTCGGACACGATGTGTATATTCGGACACAAGTGTGCGCAGGCGGGTGAAAAGATGAAGGAAGGCTGTCCGCGTGTAGTAGTAAAGGAAGAACAAGAACAAAAATATTGGTTGTAAAATCAATGAATCACTTCATCAAGAAACAACAAAATATACCTCGTTAAACCAAAGTAAAACAAAAACAAAATAAATGAATGCAATGAAGGTTACACGCCAGGAGGCGCAGCTTCCAAAGTAAAACCTTCAGGCGTAGAATATTTTGAGCTAAAACGAGTTTTGATGTTTAAAAGCGCGTCGTGCACTCGGCCCCAAGGGTTTACTGTCGGGGAAAAAGTACAGGGGATGACAACAGAGTTTATCAAATAACACTTGTAAAGCTGGTAAATCGATTCAGTTCTTCTGCTCCCGTGTAAGAGATGACAGACAAGATAGGCAAACCCTTGTTTAGAACGAGAAGCTATTATGTGGAGGGGTTAGTGGATACGGGGAGGGAGCGGCCAGTGTAAAGAGTGGGCGACTTTGTTATTATTACAAATAGTTATGATTAGACGAATACTAGTGTCACATTTGTTTCCTTTCTGCTGTGAGTTTTGTTGATTATTCTTGTCAGCGCTTGATTATATGTACATATCTTTCTAAAGAATCTTACCCGAACACAATTTTTGAATTGTAAAAATATGGTTAAATTCATTTTACGACTGTTGTGTTTGGGGGGAAAAATGTCAAACACAGTCACGTGGTGTTAAAAAATTTGCTCTTAATATTTCGATAAAGAGATTTCAGGTACATAAAGCAACCACGTAGATCGGTTCACGATGTCTGACTATACAATTACATTATCTAGGAAATGCTCCCTTAGTTTGCAGGTCATGTGTACTACATAACACGTGATAATATCAAGATTCATCAATAAATATCGTCTCATTTTCGGGAGAAAAATATTTACAGTAGGCCTGTGTCAGGTGTAGCTATTATAGAACTTAAGCACGGAGGGACTGGACACTTAAGATCATAAGACTTTCGATCCATTATATTCACCGAAAAATTATAATTCAGAAAGTAGGAATTGCAGAACTGTGCGTCAGGGACATCTAGGTGTTTCCAGCAGTCATTATGATAACTTCTGTATATTTTATTTTGTTTTTAGTCAATATACATTTGGAAAAATCCTGATAATTAATTCTAAAGAAAAAAGCGAGGTTTCAAAAAAAAAAACAAAAACAAAACAAAACAAAAAACAACAACCAAAAAAAAAAAAACAACCCCACGCTTGCATGGATAAGTGCATCATCTTGTTTTCCGCCTTTAGTTTCTTCAAACATTTTTGATCGAATATTCTAAGCTCAATCTACTAAGCACGAGAACTAAAGTCCCCGGCGTATTTCCAATCCTGTTTTTACTTTTACCTTCTTGCTGGAAAGAGTGCGGCAATCCGTGACTAGAGGTCACACTTCTTTAATGGCTTTCAGCCAGTCGGACAACTACCCTCCGGCCTCCCCCGGATTATAACGGTCAACCCTGCGCTGGTGTGGCGATCCGTACTCGTGCTTGAGTTAATTAAGATCGTGGGGTCACAGCAGGGGTCACAGGCAATGGTTAGTGTGTGTGTGTGCGCGAGCGCATGCGTTACCTGTGGTTACATGAATGAATGAGCGAGTGATCAAGTAAAGAAATCGTTTACACGTGTGAAGTCGCCCTCAAGGTGGTTCTTCGCTCTTGATCTTGCCTGCTTTCACGTGTTACCTGCCCAAGGTGCCTGGCATTCTCACTTCTGTCCAGTCCTCCTGGCAAGGTACGCACCTTTGTCACGGCACAGGTCACATTGTCAGCGCCTGCTTTCTCACCTTTTCTGCCAGACAGTCTCGCCTCGGTTCCACCATGGACGTGTACAGGTGGATTGCTGTCTGTCTGCCAAGACCAACGCTTAGCCTCTTGCGAAGTTCTCCTCTGTTAGTCTCGGTGAGCCGTAACAAAGAAGCAACCGGAAGCTATGTCGTCTAATGCCTCGTTTTAGCAGTTAACTGGAAAAAAATCGTCTGTCAGCAGTCCAGTGATATTAGTTCGTGGTTCCACGTAGCTGAGGTGGCGGCGGTTCTCAAAGGAAGATAGGGTTAACAGTCCCGAGCCCTCGGTAGCTTCGCCTCTAGGCTCGTCACACCTGTGTTGTTTTATTTGACCAGTCTCTCGTTTCGACAATACAGTTCGTTACGCAATAGAAAAGTAGGTGTTTATGGCAAAGAAAATATTTACTATACTTTCTCAATGCTTGGCTGCTTCTTTATTATTATTAATACCCGTGTAGAAGCTACGGGAACAATTTTATCAGACTTACGATCTTCTACACCGAGCCTTTCAAGCACAGGCAACATTCAAAGCAGAATATCGCTTTAGAAAGACTAAATACAGTGATACCTCGGTTCTCGAACATAATTCGTTCCGGGAAGACGGTCGAGAACCAAATTGTTCGAGAACCGAAGCAATGAAACCCATAGGAAATAATGGAAACTGGATTAATTCGTTCCAAGCCCCAGAAAATGCATATTTACTGGCCTAATTTGTATATAATATGTAGAAAAACATGAGTCTCAACAAGAAATAAGAAATAAAAGTGTATTTATTAAAACAAAAACAAAAAATGTACTGTACAGTACAGTAAATTGTGTTTCATTTACTGTACCTGTACCAAACTTTATGGCAGGAGGGAATGAATGTGGAGGGAGGAGGGAAGGGGGATGGTTATTGTTTTGAAGGGGAGTCCTCTTCAATAAAAACAGAGGGTAACTGCTCTTCGGGTGTTTCTGTTCTCTGTATCTTTTGCTGAGGAGAATCAGAATCTTGCTCTGCAGTTGCTTGTCTGATTTATTTACGGAAGAATTTGTCAATTGTTTGCTGTTTTTTTCTCCTTTGCAAAATTTTGCGGAAAGTGGACATAACATTGTCATTAAAAATGTTAACTGCTCTATTTGCTACCACAGGGTGATGTTATTCAACAAAATTTGCGATTTCTGCCCATTTTGCACACATTTCATGACTCTCTCCACAAAACGTGACACTCTCTCTCTCTGCACTCACACTGATGACGCAAGCAAGGCGCGCTGGGCAGAATGAACGCCATTCTGCTCAACTCGGCTCATCTCGGACGTTCGGATGTTCGAGTTCCAAATATTTGTTCGGATTCCAAGACAAAATTTTCTCGAATTTCCTGGTCGAATACCGATTTGGTCGAAAGTCAAGGCGTTCGAGAACCGAGGTATCACTGTACTTGTAGACCGACAATGAACTTCGAGTGAATATTTGTTTTCGCTTGATACGTGGTATCATTGAATACCTGTGTAATCATTTAACAATAACCTGGTTCCGTCTTTTTTAAATATTGAATGACACACAGTATTGACCTTACAGAAATGAACATGAGCAGTAATGACGATGCAATGGCCGGCTCTTCAGCACAGGAATGTCTACTATAACAAAGTTCGATGACCAGATAAAGGAGAAATTAGCTGAGGATCGACAGACGTGTCAAAGTCCCTACCGATTACAAGATGTGGTAACGAGTCACCTGACTTGTCGAGTCTCTGCCGAGCCGAGCGCTGTCATGCGACTGGTGACAAAAACGACACTTGAGTGGTCACGGTTCGACGAGCCAATGTCCGCCGGCATTTCAGGTGGTGTTGATAAGCTATTGTTTTCAATCACTTCCCGTTACCGTTCTCCCTCCCCCCCCCTTCTCTCCCCTAAATCCCCAGTTGAACTCTCATAGAAAGCGTTCGGATTGAAGGAGGTTCGGATGGTTTGGCAGTAGGGGAGAGATTATCAGTTTGACTGCAGATTCAGAAGAAGTTCGCCGATGTAAGACAGCGCACAAGGATACTCCGTCTCTGGTTCTTTTTTTCGAGAGTAGTTGCGACTCTGAAGGCAAAACAAAAATGCTTGTCCAGGATTTCGACCATACCAAGACCGCTCAGGAGTTGACTTCATGATCAAACTATCCCAAAAAGTCAAAGACACTTTCCAGCCAGTGGTCCAGTCATCTGAAATTTCATATTGACAGCAGCAGAATCCAGACTCGTCCTCCTTCACTTCAGGAGCTCCCTCCTGTTTTATGTCAAGTTCTGCGAACTTTCATCCACTCCAACCGTTGGGCAACAACAATACTCAGGACTCTTTCATCGCCTCGCAGTTTCATGCAATCTCAGGCAGCAAGCGATCAGCCACCAAATCGCTCCACCTTCGCACCGCCGCCTAAAGAGTCAGGTTACATCCCTGCACCACCACCACCACCGCCACCAGCATCACCAGCAGCAGCAGCAGCAGCTACACCCAGCGGCTATCAACAGAACGCGTATGCAGGCCTCCCGCGGCATGGCGTTGAGAACTTTATTAGCCGCCCGCTCGCCAATTATCCGCAGCCAGCAGTATCTCATTATCCGTCGCTACCCGTGATGGAGCTGATGGAGACCCGCCACCAACCGACAGCCTACCGCCCGCCTACGGAAGCCAGCACGGCGGCTCGGTACAACAGTATGTTTTTCCGAAATGGGACAGGCGAGCGTTACTCTCGATTTCAGTCGCCATTAGCAATTCAGGTACGTGCCCATTCTTTTTTTTCTCCCTCCTTCATACCCTCTTTTTGCCCTTACTGGCTTTCTAAAATTCCGACAGCCCGGGTGGGTTTTACTCACATTTTGACCGGGTTCCTTGGGTCCTTCAGGTTATTTTGAAAACGGTTGTTTTAAGCGACTCGGATTTGTTCCCCTCGAGCATTGTGCGGGGAAAGTTCAGAGAAAAGGTCGGAGCCGTTTGTGGAGATTGTGGAGGGAAGGTTTTGTAGGTTCAACGCGAAGTCAGGAGAATTTAATGAAGATCTTTGCGAGTGGTTAAAATCAGCAGAGAGATAAATTATATCACGAGTGGGTTAAATTGCTCACATCTTCTTTGTTCCGATGTTTGGTCGTTGGCGACCAGATCACATACAGAGTTCTCCACTTTTCTTTCTTGTTTTATTTTCTCTTTTCCATTTATCGTCTGTGTATTTTGTTCATTCTTCTTTATGTATGCCTGTCTCTCTCTCTCTCTCTCTGGGGATGGATAGAAGGTAATGTGTGTGTGGTTGTTGTGTTTGTTTTCTTACATTCCGAATTGTTTTTCTCCTCCTGGCGATAACTACCTTAGCAGGTGTGAGGAGCAAGGGGGAGCAAGTAAACCCAGACATCGATGTCTAGTGTTTTCGTACAGGCGACAGCACCCTGGTGTCAAATAATTATTTCTACACACTAAACAAGTAAAAAATGTTCTGGTCAAGAAATAAACATGAGGTCACCACAGTGCAACGATGTCTTTCTTCCCAAATAAACTGTCAATTGTTTATTAATTATGTCTAAAAGGGAAGAAGGAGAAGTTCGGAAATCCCACCTCAGTGTTAGGTACTCTAGTTGATCCAATCATCTATGTCAGTTTAGTGGTATTATTTTTAATTTTAAAATAGAACGACCCTTGACCCTAGCAATATGGAGGGAATTTGTGACAGCTGTGTGCGTACATCACGAGATGACATCTGCCTGAGGTCCATCACGGTGAGGTCAATACAGTAATGATAGAGTGCCCCGTGTTCATATCTTGTCTCAGGCACCCTGTTTTTTTTTGTGTTTTTTTTTTTTTACATGTGACATCTGTTTACAGGTTCGACTGTGTTGCCGTGATACAGTCTTAGTAGCTGTCGCAGTGTCATCCACTAATTTCTTCCACTCTCGGTGACAAAGACGCAGACGATGTCCTTGTCAAAAACGTTTGTCACTTGTCTTGCCTCTGGGTTGTGTCAGACAGATGAGACGAGAACTGTTTTACACATGTTTCAGCACCGACACAATTTTAGAAAATTCCTTTTTAATTGATTGTTTTTATTCCTTTATCTCTTTAACTATTTTTTTTTTCTCTCTCTCATTGCAGACAGCTGGTGGCGCCATGTTCGAAGACGACCTTATGTCCGGACGGAGGGCATTCCCCCTTTCCCACGGCCTGGTACCCACCCCGCAGTTCTCTTTCGGTTTCCCGATGCACTCGCCGCATGACCCCATGTCTTTGGCTGCAGGTGAGTCTTACATCATACCTAGTAGTTAATTGTCCTCCTACCACCCCAATGTGGGAGGGAAGGATTAACGGGTACCCGAAGATGGCAAAGTTTAATGGTGCATTGCCGTTGGCTCTCAGATTTTTTGTGCTCCTGATCATGTGATCAGTTTTACTTCTGACTCCAGCCATGTTGCTGATTGAAGATTAGTTGTCAACAATATAGACAAAACAATATTTTAACTGTTATAATTTTGTAGAAAGGTAAGGAAAACATAAACATTTGAGTTCATTTATTAACCATAACTCCTTCAGGAGAAAGAAATGAGGTGGGTGTGGGAACACAGAACAAAGGACGAGAGAAAAAGCACGAGGACATGGAATATATGTATATATTTTTTTTTTAAAAGCTGGGAGGGGAGGCAAGGCTAAATTACTGTCACGTCACCCATAATGGAGACAATAAATTAGATGAAGCAATCAATATTTTGGTTTATTTGACAAACTGAAAAACTGTTTTGTCCGGACCTGTGCACATCTCTTCACGGGACGCGGGGAAAACGTCCTTCGTGAGTGAGTCTCTTGGCCCGCGGAGCCACTCACATGAAGGCGTTATTATTCAGACATGGCGTCTCGTTTGTCGCCGTCGACAATTTATTTTCGCGATGCAGAGATATCTTTACGAGGTCTACCTTCGACCGTGTAAGTGAGATTGATAGGAAATGTCAAAAAAAGCCCCTGAGCAGGGTAACATCTTGCCATTGTGTAAGATTCTCCCTTTCTCTCGTTCTCTCTCGTTCTCTCTCGTGTTCTCGCGTTTTCTCTCTACCCTAGCTTTCTTGCTGTAGACAACTGTGCTTTAATAAAGTGTGTGTGTGTGCAACTCAGCCAGGTGGTGTAACGATTCGACCTTCGATGATGATTTCTCTTCCATCCTTTCTCTCCCAGCTTCTCCCTTCCTTTCTTTCACGAGATCGGTAAACACACTTCCACCCGTATCTCGAGACTTGCACGGTTGACAATCCAGCACAATTTTCTCCTAGTGTCAAATAATTATCGGTTTAATTTTCATCTTGCCTGCATCAAGTATCAAGTCAAATGCACGGTGCGCAGGTTTCATCAGGTTTTAGGGGGGAGTAGGGGAAGGGGAGGGTCGTTTAACGTCTGTAACTTGTGTTAACTGTAACTTAAACTCGGCGGATACCTGCTTTTTTTTTTCCTTTTTGTTACAGTCGACCTTACCTCTTCTTGCCACACATATCTCTCTAACTTTGTCAAGCTAAAGTTTTTGGGACTTAAATGAGCGATGGTGTATGGGCTGTCAGAAGGAAAAGTATAAAAAAAGAGAAGGAAGTGAAGGGAAAAATAAAACTGGATGAATAATAATGGTCTGTTTGAATAGATAACATAAAACTCTTTGGTGTCCACACGGTATTCAAGCTTGTGTAGTGAAGGAGCACTAGTTCTTTTATTAGATAAAATGAATATATATATAATAAAAACAGTCTAGTGTCTGCTTTCTCGATTTTTTTAATATTTTGCTCTTCGTTTTAAATGTCTTTTGTGAGCCATGCTTTTTTTTTTTTTTGAAGTGTAGCCTTGATGTTTTAGCAAGATTTAACGGTTGAACACTGCGGCGGAAATTATTGTAATTAAATTTGTTGTTACTATTTTTATTTTTGCGTCTTTTATATTTCGTCTTGCCCTTTCTACAGATGTCGGTGTTTTTTTTTTCAGTAGTCTAGTTTCTGTTAGTATTGATATCGAAGTATGATTAATCTTTGTAGTGACAGGTGAGTCCACTAAAACGTGATGCGAAGAAAGATATCAGCAAAACTGAAATAGTTAAACATTTTTTACTCAAGTCTATTTTGCACAAACTTGTTTACCCCCATCACGGATCACTGTAACAGATGGGTCCACTATATAAACATTATTTTATGTTTCTGTTGTTTAAAACAATATTCGGAATGTAAGATCCACCAATGATATGGTAAATTTGAAAACGTATATCTGCAACATTGTAAAGTAACAGAGGAAGGAACCTATGCGAAGAATGTGTCAATGGTGAGCACCATGTGTGCAACAAGCTATGCTAAATAAATAAATGCGAGACGATGGAGAAATTAGTTACTCAGAACTCTACGACAATTTAGGTTTGTACCTGATGTTCATTCACATTATTTGGCTTTGTCCTGTGTGTTTATTTTAATGTGTAAACATTACACTCATGCTAGTAATCCTATTGTATGGCACTCGGTATAATGTCGGATTCTTGTTGTTGTTGTTGTTGTTGTTGTTGTTGTTGTTGTTATTAAGACAATACCAACGAGTCCCTCTTTGTTCACAGTGGGGCAGTCACAACAGTTCGGATCTTACCCTCACCTGCCGGCCCCAGACCCTAAGCGCATGCTTGGCGGAGTTGGGATGGGCGTTGGCATGGCAACCAGTCCTGATGCGGCAGACAAGAACATCAAGATCACGTTGGAAAACCGAGACTTGTGGAGCAGATTTCATGCCCTGGGTACAGAGATGATCATCACGAAGACCGGCCGGTGAGTAGCTTCCTCCCACCCCTCTCTTTACACCCTCCATTTGTATGTTAGCAATCGTTTCTAATGGCACCCTTTATCTCGTATTTTTTTCTCCTAAAATACCAGTGTTTTTCTGATTTTACACTGTCTTGTCTGTCTGTCATGTATTTTTCATGCACCTGTTTTTTTCTTTTACCATTTTCTGTCCTTCCTTAACTTCGTCAGCATGCCGCTCCATTAGCATCCATTACGTGAAAACCTTTTACGGCACGTAAAATAAAAAACTTAATTAATAAAATTAGCGCCTGCCCACCCCTCTTCCCAAAATCAAAATGAGTGGGTTGTAAGTGAAATACAGCATGCAGGAGGATTACACTTACATCTCTTCCCACCCCCCACATCACCTTCACCTCCTCCCTGTCCGTTTGGTTTTTCGTCCTATACCCGTGTCCTGCCCTGGGTGGTCCTGAAATTGGTCTGGTCAGGTTTCGTCTTCTCTCGGGTGTAATGAAAATTGTCTATTCGCGTAAGGACTGGTAACAGTGGGGGCAAAGGTGACTTTTGTCTCCATTTAACCCCCTTCCCTCTTCTGCCTCTTACTGGTGGCCAAAGTGGGATTCACTTTACTCTTCAGGGTGTAAAACGCTTGATCCACACACCTGCACGCGCACACGGAGACCCAGTAGCTGCAAGTATGCTAAAATCAGCTGAAAATATGTAAAATAATTATTTGATATTATTAACATCAGAATTAAAAGAACAAACGTTAGGATGCTGAAAGCATGCTTTGGTAAAGAGTACGCCATATTTTTGAGGAAGGGATGGACGTGTCGAACATTCTGGGGTCGGCTTAGAAGAATGTTTAATTCAGTGATACAATAAGCACACTTTCCAAATAAGGGTTGGTGCGGCCCCGGTAGGACAACGAATGAACAATGTTAACAATTTAAAGCCAGTGTTGAGTTTGTTTGCACTAACAAATATGCACGGTCTTCTGAAGTGCTGTTAGCGACCCTAAACTTGTTGGGCTATTGAATAATGGATGGAACTCCATCAGCAGTTTGCCTCAGCTCGATGCGATGGCGGCCGGACTGACGTGCAAATCACGTGATCATAGGTAGCCAATCAGTCGGTTCGGTCTGGTGAGATCGCTGATTGCCGGGTGTGTGTACGTGCGTGCGAGAAAGTTGAGTGTGTCAACAACAACAAAAAAAAAAGACATAAAAGCACAAAAAAGAAAGAAAAAGAAAGAAAGAAAGAGATAATTTGATATTAACGCTCTTATTTTTGAACTTAACAAATATGGCGTCTCAGTTGCTTTGACCTTTGCATGCTGGTCAAATGGATAACAGTTTATTGCTGGTCAGACAAGAATTTCAGTGAGCTTTATAGGATTAGTAAGATGTAAGATTAAATTTCAAATTCCTATTTTTCAACAACCGATCCCAATCCCCGCAAAAGATACAATAACATACCAACATTAAAAACAAACACAAACAACTGTGATACTCGCTTTCCTGTGTGTGTGTGTGAGAACCTCTTCAGTCTGCAACCGTAGCGATGTAAATTGTCCTTCATTTTAATCTCGTATTTAGAAAGCAGACCTGCGTGCTCTACCCCAGGATGTCGTCATTAAATTGGAGTGGCGGAAACCATTTACATTTTATTCGCTTTGAGAGTTACTCCCTTTCTCCTCCCATCCTCAAAAGCAGCCGTAGATTAAATTTTAACTCTATCGATTCTGACAAGTTCATTAATCTCGCCTCCTCTCTTGGCGCAAGGCGACACCTGCTAATGATCGCCCGAGAGGGGTTAAAGTGTCAAGAAACTGTCAATACCTAGCGACTCTTGATTTAGGCGACGCAATTTATTTTGATTGGTTCACACCTCGCCAAAACGATGTCAGTGTCTTTTTTTCTTTTCTCTCTCTTCTTTCCCCACACCTCCCTCATCCTGACGAGAAGCGACAAAGGTTTTTAATTTAATGGGTTGAAGAAACACCTTGAGCCACCCACCCAGCATCGCAGGATAGAACAGTTAAATGATTGTTTTATCTCAATTTGTTTATTTGTTTGTTTTGAAGCTGTTCTCATTTGGTTAGGTTTCTTTTTAATTGAGGTTGTGGGCGTGGAGTTTACACCCGGATAGTGTGATATTGTGAATGAGTTCTAAATGGCGTCTTTGTCAAAATGTCCATGTGGCAGTCTAGCACAGAGTTCTGCAGTCAATCACCAGCTCTCTTCTCTTAAATGAGCTCTTAAAAAATGACCACAGGTCCTTTCGTCATCCTTCAGCAGCTGATGGACGAATATTTTCCACTCGTGCTTTTACGGTATAGGACTGTCTTTGTCTTGTGAATACCCTCACGAAAAGCAAGTCCCGTCTAGATGTCAGAAATTCATTTTTCAGCGATCATTGCTTTCATAGCATCTTGATTAATTTGGTAAAAATTAAAAGATTTGGTAGACTTAGCAATAGTGTAAACAAACTGTGAATGCTGTAAACAAAAGGTGAAAAATTACCTGGAGAGAACCAGAAATGGATGTACGTTAGACTTGGAGGGTTGGGGGGATGACAGCTGGGCACCTTGATGTCAGATGGAGGTTACAACCTCCCTAGGATTAAGTACAGACACAGTTCCTATTATTGCCGTCCTTGTTGTTCACTCTTCGGTTTCGAAGTCAGAAATGTGAGCGTGACCAGATGCGCGCTTTGATGAAGAACGTTTTCTCAAGTTGTCTCCACTTGTCTCAACTTGTCTCCTTGGGTTGCCCCGAGTACATTCACCTGAGTTACATTTACCTGTAAAAGAGACAAAGGGATGGAGGAGGAATGACAGAAGGGAAAGAGAGGGAGAGTGTCGTAGTCCAGTGTATTTGGCATTTCGTTATAAGATGCTGCAGTCGGTAATGCGCCTCATGGTGGCTTCTGTTCACCTGCATTCTCGTCGCCCACCGGTATCATCAGCCAATCACACGGATAGGCAGGTACCCCTCCAACAGACAGGACGGTACCGTTTGTCATCTGAGACAAGAGCGGCAAGGTCACTAATGAGTTCATTACGAGTGTTATTTTACCACGTGCTGCACTCAGCCCGAACTGCTGGGAAGACATGAAGCCTACCTTGGATGCCATCAGGTGTAAATTGGCGACACGAGGCTGGATAGCTCACCTTGGAATGTCCTGCTGACAGGTGTGTCTTTGAAAGGTGTCCTGTGATGTCCCTTGACGTGGGGTTTAACACTGTCGAATGTCGATACTTAAAAATTATTACCATCAGGCGTGGCGGTGGCACAAATAAAAACAAGGGTCGACTGTGTCTAAGACAGGTAAATTAAAGCTTTGACAGGTAACCCATAGTCTCTCAGTGAAAAGCTGTCAAAATAAAATAAAGCGCCACAAGGATGGAAAGTGGGCATTGTCTTTGTTTATTTATCATGAACTATTTATAAACTATTTATAAAAAAAAGTCATTGGGGCTATTCGCGAGAGTTTGTATTAAATTGGAGACCTTAATCAAGCAAGACAAGGGAGCAGGTCGGTGACGGACATTGCCATGAAGAAATCTCGGCAGCCATGTTGGGTAAAATCTTAATTAGACAAAGAAGGCAACTCTTTACTAAATCGCGCAAACAGCCTGGCCGTTGTTGCCGTGAATGATGACATGGCCGACACGCCGTATATGTGTTGATTAGTGCAGCGACCGCAGCACGTGTCGTCTAGAGAGTCCGCATTTGTCGCACAGCACTGTGCCGCAAGATGAGAGGCGCCTGCAGCCGATAGAAACCTCCAGTGGAAAGATGGCGTCTCCACTGCAGCCTCCTGCACCGCGCTACGACTGCTTAAATGACGCACGATGCGTGACGTAATCTGGGGTTGAATGTGATGATGCAATTTTGTCTTGTGACGACATTCACTTCAGAATGCTCAGAGTTCTTGCCCTCTATGCACTCTTTAGGCAAGAATGACAGGAGCTGGGGTTGATAATGGAGGGAAAGTTGTTTGATTTAATTGCAGTGTCTCAAGATGTTCCAGACAATTTCTAAATCTTGCTTTGATGCTTTAAAAGTTTGCAGTTCAATCAAGGCAGCCATGTAAACTTCAGCGTAGAGGTTTAATCAAAAATTACGTTCTGGAGCAGATTGTTTAGTACAGCAGAAAACAACTGATTTAAAAAAAAAATTAACAATTAATTCCTTCTCTTCTTATTCATTACTCGGTCTTTCCTTTTCACTTTGTTTTCTTTTACTGTTCTTCTCCTACCTCCCTTCTTCTCTCAGTATGTTTTTGTGGTTGCTATCTTTCCACATCGTTTTGTTGGTTCTTTTTAATTTTTTTTTCTTTTTGTCTTTTTTTTTCATCTCGCTCCTGCTCATGTCGTTCTTCTATTGCTCTACCGCTTTCTTCCCACCCCTTGCTTTAATGGCCATGTTTATTTCAGGCGGAATTTCCAACCATCAAAGTGTCTCTCACGTCTTGACCCGCATCGCCAGTACATCCATGCTTGGGGATATCGTACCCGTCGACGACTTGCCGCTACAAATACCACACTCGACTGGGTAGTCACCGGCAAAGAACCTCACATGCCAGGCAGGCTCTACACTCACCCGGATTCCCCTGCCTCTGGTTCTCACTGGATGAAAACAGCCCGTTACCTTCCACAAGCTGAGTTGACCAACAACAACCTGGACCAAACGGACATGTAACGTAGGTCGTGTTTCCTCTTTCTTTGGTTTTATTTATTATAAACACTTCATTCCCATATCGTATTAAACAAAAATAATAAATAATAAATAAATAAAATAAATAAAATAAATAATGAAGCAGCTTCTGCTCATCCGTCTCAGTAAATCGTTGCGAAAAAATATTATTTCTTGGGCATAAATAAGTAAGTATTATAAAGGATGTTCATAGTAGCATCGGGGCTATAAAGCTGGTCTGTTTCTGATAAGAAATGTTTTTGTACGTCCTGAAGTATGTACACGGCGGTGTGTACACTCGCAAGGTGGATGACTTCTTCCTCGCTAAGATTTGTATATTCTGGATTAGTTATGGATTCAACGTCAGAAATAATAACGTGTCAGAATTCTGCAGCTAGATGCCGGATGGAGTGAGGCTTAGACAAAACTAAACCGATTTGTTGCGGCTGCTGCTTGGTTGGTTTCAGTAGCTACCCTTCAACCACCCCCCACCAAAAAAAAAAAATCCCCTCTACAAACTATTTCGTGAGTGGCTTGTGTTAAGGCGACGAGGGAGGCCATTAAAATTCCAAAACACTAAATTTTCCGGAGAAGACTGACGGGAGGGACCAAAGCGAGCTTCGTTGTCGCTACAGATGAAGTGAAGCCATTGTTTTCAGCCTAGCTTCCCATCCTCCTTCGACGTGCAAGCACTCCGGGTGTGGGTGGTGGGGGGGGTACCCGGTCAGGAATCGGGGTGGGGAGGAGGAGGTGTAGCATCGGGAGCGAGCTGCACACGATAGGCGAGGCTGGGAAGGTGTGCATGGAGCTGATGGCCGCCAGCTCAGGGACACTTCACGCATCGCTGAACGATGGGCCATCACGTCTTACAGGACACGTTGCAGTTTATGTGACAGCAGGAAATCCTTAGCTACATGATACAGGCCGTTCCCAAGCGCTTGGCCTCGCAGCTTCCTCTCTCTGCGACCATTCCTGCGTTTGCTTGAACAAAAAAAAAAAGTTTGACGCTCGACTGCTGAAGACAAAGAAGATGGCTTCCACTTTGATCCCTATTTCTGCCACACCTTCCTTAACCCTTCTTAAATCTCAAAATTCCTCACTCACCCCCGTACAAATAAATGCAAATGCCAAGAATTACTGAATTTGATTTACCATAATAAATTTTTAATTTAGATAATTCTTGACTAGATTTATGGTACGAAAAGACTAAAATATACAGAAACGGTTCCATGTATCAGCTCTCCCCTGAGGATTTATAATTGGTCATACGTGTCTAATGATAATATAATCAAATCAGGGTTGGATGTGTGTGTGTGTTGGGGGGAGGGTCCAACAGACCTGACGTGGCATATGGGTGACAGGGTCGGGCGCGGGTCAGTAAAGTGGTTCTGCACGCTTGGCGTCAAAAGGAGGTCCTCCAGGCGGCGGCGCTGCTCCCCGCGCGATATAATTCATGCACTTCCACGACGCGGGCCATTCTTCAAGCGCCTGGGTCCTCCATCCCCTAGGTGCCGACTGCCTCCTAAAGTGCCGCACAATTGTGAGCGTAGCTCCGCGACCACCATCCTCCATGGAAACAGGTCCACAGAGAGACTGCAGCCAGGTTTTTTTCCTCCTCAATCCAAGCTTCATTTTTCTTTAAATGGGTGGGATTGTTTTAGAAGACGAGAGAGAGAAAGTAAAAGAGTTTTATCGACTTGGTATTTTCTTCATTGGAGTCACACAGTAAGATATAAGAGCTTAGTTTAGAGCTTCGGTAGGTCTGGGAACAGCTTGCGGGGTGGTGATGTCTTGTGAGCTCTTGGTTTCGTTTATTGTTCTCATTTATTTTCTTTTTCGTTGTCTTCAAGTCAGGACTTTAGCCGTGCTAGATTGCAGTCGCGAGCGCTGCTGCTAGATGTTTTGTAGATGAGCTGGTCAAATGAAGACATTTCAGGAGAAGAATGGCAGCTTAAACAAACTAAAAGAAGACAAGGCGGATGAAGGAGATTGAGAGTTCTTGGGATCACGTGATTGCTTCGGACCCTAGGGATGTCGACGTGATACGTGGGCTGTTGAGGTTCGTTGCGTAACTCAGAGTCGATAATTTTCGAGGTCTTGTGATGGTTGCTCGTCTGGGCTTCGTACAATGTCAGCTTTCTTCACCCAAGTTTGAAAATAAGAAATGTTTAAATTTGTAGTAATCTGAAATTCCAGAAATTTTATAAATGTTTTAGTGTTTATTTCTCCGCTGTAATGCCATCATTTAGGTCTCGCTGACCTCTTCTCGAGACTTGTCCTTCCATGGATTGATTTGTTCCATTGTTCTCCGAATTCGTTCATCCTCTTTGCCCTCCTCCCCAATTTCTTGTAATATTACGATCAGTTCGGCAGTCAGCTCTCACACGCACGCTTCTGAGCACTGTTATCAATTCTCCGGCGTGGAGAACTCTCGTGCCTCTGACCTCCCGCGTGGCGGGTCGCTTTGTTGTGACGGCCACCGTGTGATGAAACACGTGTGAGGTTCCAGCAGGCCGGCGGGGCAGGAATCTGTGACGAGGTTGCGTAATGAAAATATGTCGCCACTTGCGTCCCCCGTCGGCCTGGGAGATGCCGTGCAAACGGCGGGAC